>NC_059273.1:19260963-19295963 GCF_017591435.1 Portunus trituberculatus
CGTCACAATGCAGCATCTAAGCGACGTGAACAGTTTGTGGTGATGCGGGTGTCACTATATCTATTTCTCCTCTGACTTACGAATTTGAATGCGGGTGGTGTCATATCTGTCACTCTCCTCTCACCCTGACTAGTGAGAGAGGGAAAAGGGAAAAAGAAAAGGAAGGAAAGGGGGAAAAAGCAAGGTTAGATACTGAAACAGGGTAGATTTGAGGGAAAATAGGGAAAGAAGGAGAAGGAAAGGGGAAAAGCAAGATTATATACTGAATGAGGGAGTTTTGAGGAGAAAAAGGGGAAAGAAAGGGAAGGAAAGGGGAAAAAGCAAGGTTAGATAGTGAAAAAGGGGAATTTTGAGGGGAAAAGGAAAAGAAAGGGAAAGAAAAGGGAAAGGCAAGATTATATACTGAAAGAGGGAGTTTTGAGGAGAAAAAGGGGAAAGAAAGGGAAGGAAGAGGGGAAAAAGCAAGGTTAGATACTGAAACAGGGTAGCTTTGAGGGAAAAAAAAAAGGGAGAAAGGAAGGGAAAGAAAAGGAGAAAGTTTAGAGGGTAAGTTTGTTTATATATTAGGTTCAACGGAGAGATTTAAGAGAGTTGATTCGAATGAGGAATGCAATGGAATGGAATGAGATGGGAAAGTTAGCAGGTTAGCAGCAAGAATATGGCTATTGAGTATGACGAGGTTGTTTACGAGAGAGAGAGAGAGAGAGAGAGAGAGAGAGAGAGAGAGAGAGAGAGCTACGCCGACGCCCTGACCACCGTGAGTCTGTCCAAGCTGTTTGTCAGATACCGAGAGGCCCGCTACGTCACCCACAACCACGCCACCTGCTCCCCCTGACACACCTCGCCCGGTCCGCGCCACAAGACACCAGCGCAGGATAATGGCCTTGAAAGCACCACGCAACGATACCACCACAGTGTGACCCCCGCCATGGTGCGAGCTATAAACCATTAAGCTAGTGTAGTATTTTCAAGCCTTCCTCCTGTCCCATATGCACTATTTATTATTATTATCATTATTACTATTATTATCATTGTTACTATTATTATCATTACAAACAGACACACACACACACTCTCTCTCTCTCTCTCTCTCTCTCTCTCTCTCTCTGGTAAACTGTGGAACTCCCTGCCTGCTTCTGTATTTCCATCTTCCTACGACCTGACTTTCAAGGGTTAGATATCGAGACATGTGTCCTTGTCATTCGGCTAATTCCTTCCATTCTTTTAGGGATCTTGCATCTGAAGTGGGCCTTTTCTTTTGATTTCCTGTTGTCTTTGGCTAGTTTCCCTCTTGCATACCACACACACACACACACACACACACACACACACACACACTTACAGGTCCTGGAGTGCCGGCGTGGACTCGAAGCAGGAGAGGTCAAAGGAGGTGATTTTGTTCCTGTTAATGAAGAAAACCTTGAGGGCACCTAGACCGCGGCACGTGTCCTCCTCCACCGCCCGGATGCTGTTTCCCGTCAGGTATCTGCAGCAGAGAGAGAGAGAGAGAGAGAGAGAGAGAGAGAGAGAGAGAGAGAGAGAGAGAGAGAGATTTCTTTATTCTTTTCTATTCTTTCTCTCATTACACACACACACACACACACAGAGATAGATAAATAGTAAATAAACACAGATAAATAAAAGTCCTAAAAACCACATAAACACACAAAAAAACTACAAAAAAAAAGAAGAAAAAATAACAAACTCCTTAAAAACAATATAGCAAAAAGACAACGATGAAAAATGAATGAATAATAACATCAACATTTATCTTAGGAGGAGGAGGAGGAGGAGGAGGAGGAGGAGGAGGAGGAGGAGGAAGAGGGAAGTAGAAGAAGAATAAGAAGAATAAGAGGAGGTGGAGGAGGAAAGGAAGAAGAAGAAGAAGAAGAAGAAGAAGAAGAAGAAGAAGAAGAAGAAGAGGAGGAGGAGGAGGAGGAGGAGGAGGAGGAGGAGGAGGAGGAGGAGGAGGAGGAGGAGGAAACGACAAGAATAGGTGAGGTCCTTGTAAACAGTGAGAGGGATAAAAGGAAGACACGAATGAACGAAAGACAATTGGAAACACACAGGGAAGGACTCACAGGTGTTCGAGGTGGTGGAGGCTGGCGAAGAGGTGGTGAGGCAGCTCGGTGAGGCCCCCAGAGGTGTGTGAACTGCGGCAGGAGAGTGGTGGTGGTGGTGGTGGTGGTGGTGGTGGTGGTGGTGGATGTGGTTTATAGTTTTGTGAGTATTTCTCTGTCTATCTATCTATCTATCTATATGTCTATCCATGTGCCTATCTTGTTTATCTCTCTCTCTCTCTCTCTCTCTCTCTCTCTCTCTCTCTCTCTCTCTCTCTCTCTCTCTCTCTCTCTCATTCTCCACACAAGAGAAAACCAAGGAAAGCGCTGAGTCACCACGAGTCTTTCACCAGAACAGAATATCAACATTTCCCAGTAAACGAGAGCGCGAGAAACATCCCTACTGTAATACCAAATAAACGTGAATAGAAAAAATAAATAAATACGAATAGATGACAAATAAGAGTGGAAATAAAATGAGATAGGAGAAATATATACAGGTAGAAAAAAAATGTAATAGTTTTTTTCTCCTTGTATGTAAAAGGAAAGAGAATATGAAGAGAAAAAGGAAATGGAACAGGTGTAAAAGTGAGTCCCATTACAGCTTCACCTTGATCCTCGTTAGCTTCATTAGTGTGTTCGTCTCTCGCTTACCAGTTCGTCAGTTATGCTCGTTAGTTGGGCACCTCTGCTTCTCTGTACACTAAACGCTACTATAGTTTTCTTAACCTGTATACTATGTAGGTTGTAAATGAGGCGTTCAGTGCACAAAACTACTGGATAACTGACTAGGAAAAATTAATGACCTAGCTGAATGAAGTAAAGAATAAACACCTTAATTAACCCCTTCAGTACTGAGACGCATTTTTACCTGGATTTGTTTTGGATATGATTAGACGATTTAATTTTTTTTTCTTTATTATTTATACCATGTGGGCTTTTCACGGGAATTTCTGGGCTAAAGGGGATACTTTTTGTGGTACCTCCTATCTCAAAGCCCACCCGCTAGGAAACTGTTGTCCCGAGCGAGGAAGCCCAACCTATACACTCGGACCGTGGACAGGATTCGAACCCGTGCGCTTGGAGACCCCTCGGACCCCAAAACACGCATGTACATTATTAAGTCTTTGGAGGTCAGAAGATTAATAGCTAGAGTCTTTACTGTTCTGATCCTAACATATTTTTCCTGAAGCTGTATAAAATCGCCAAATAGTAACCAGAATGAATATTGAAACAGCGTCATGGTACTGAAAAGATTAACACAGCTCAGATGGTAATGGTAATGCTGGTGAGACGAACAATGCTTCTACTACAGGTGAACATGGTAATAGTGGTGGCAATGGTAGCAGTCATGGCGTTAGTGGATGCATGAATATACAGCTCTACCAGGTGAAGGTGGAGGTGGCGGTGATGGAGGCGGTGGTGGTAATGAGGGTATCAGTGACTTACAGTGTTCGCAGTTTGATGAATCTAGTCAGCACCTTATCCTCCAGTGTGGCGGCGTCGTCCAGCGTCACTGTGCTGAGGGAAGGAGAGAAACAGGACGAGGAGGAGATAGTTAGCGTATGCGTGAGACTTAGGCTCTTATTCTCAAACATTTTGTGCTTCACATCCACTATTTCACAAGGTTCTATTTGAATTCACGCGACTTTTTAAGGGTTTTTTTTTCACTGTTCTAGAGGTAGAATAAGATTTCTGCATAATCAACTGAAGGAAAACTCTTGAAAACCTTGATAATCATCTCGGTAGCCTTGGAAAATTGTCGTGGTGAGAGAGCAAAACGTTTCTGAATACGGACCTGCCAACCATGAGAAACAGCTGTAGCCGCAGCTCTACTACGTTCAAGTTATACGTGTTTTTTAGAGTGTTTTTATGGTTCTATTGACAGATTAACATGATTGCTTTATCATGTACAGGAGAAGCACTCTTGAGAACCAGACTGTGGCTTTTGAACATGAACAAAGTCGTGGCGAGAGAGGAAAGCGTTTCAGAACATTTTGTCGACGGATTAATACGATATGCTTTATCTTGTACAAGGGAGACACTCTTGAGAACCAGGCTAATCATTTTGTGGGTTGTGAGCACAGTCATGGCGAGAGAGGTGAGCGTTTCAGAACATTCTAATGACAAATTAACACGATTACTATGTTACATACAGGATAAGCACTCTTGAGAACCCGGCTTGTCATTTCTGTGGCTTTTAACCCCTTTAGTACCATAATGCGTTTACATATTCATTCTGCATACTATTTGGTGATTATATACAGCTTCACAAACTTAAGGGAGGGATTAAAATAGTGAAGACTTTGGCCATTAATCTTCTAACCTCCACAGACCCGTCCTAATGTCAATAAAATCGTCTAATCACACCCAAAACTCATGGTAAAAATGTGTCATAGTACTAAAGGGGTTAAATATAGTCATGGTGAGAGAGCCGAGGGTTTCAGAACACAGGGCGAGGTAGGTGTGGGGAAGGCGAGGCAGGGACATGGTAAGACACCTGATACTTGTGAACCCCAAGCTGAGGTGAGACCTTCATTAAAGCAGAGATGTTAAGGTTATTGCTGTCCTAGTATTGATTTTCAGTTTTTCAGTGCAGTACGAGTAATGTTGATGCTAAAAATAAAAGATAGATATCTATTAGCTTATCTTCCTTTTCCATTACGTTGTGTAGCAGTGTTAGTGATTGGGAATTGATGAATGATTCTCTTTTAACGCCTTCAGTACTGGGACACATTTTTACCTTGAGATTTGTGTACAATTAGATCATTTCACTGACATTAGGAAGGGTCTATGGGGGTCAGAAGATTAATGGCCACAGTCTTCACTATTCTAATCCATCACATAAATTTTTAACCTGTATAAAATTACCAAATAATAAGCAGAATGAATATGGAAACGCGTCATGGTACTGGAAGGGTTAAAGTTTCCTCAGTGTCGGAGGCCTTGAAAGACGATGGGAATAGATGGAAATGATAGCTGGAAACACGTAAGTTTGTTTTGTACTGGGGCTGCTGTGTGTGGACCTGACGACATCTTGCAGCAGCTCAGCAGAAAGAGACGAAGGAAGAATAATAAGAGAGAAAAAAGAGAGAGAGAGTAGAGAGAGAGAGAGAGAGAGAGAGAGAGAGAGAGAGAGAGAGAGAGAGAGAGAGAGAGAGAGAGAGAGAGAGAGAGAGAGAGAGAGAGAGAGAGAGAGAGAGAGAGAGAGAGAGAGAGAGAGAGAGAGAGAGAGAGAGAGAGAGAGAGAGAGAGAGAGAGAGAGAGATTGGAGCAACAAGTTAGAGAATGATGGTAAGAGTAATGAGTAACACAAGAGACATGGGGAGTACTCACAGCTGCTTCATCTCACCCACGATCCTGGCTGAGATGTTCCGCAAGTGAGTCCCCTGGCAGGTCAAATGGCTCAGCTCGCAGTGGCAGGAGTCCCGCACCTCCCCTGGCTGGTGGACGAGGACCTCAGGGGCGTGTGATGCTGCTCCCTCACCCTCACCACCCTGCGCCTCCCTGCTCTGCCCCGTCATCGCCTCCTGCAAGCCCTCCTCCTCCTTCAAGGTTGAGTTGATGAGCGAGGTCACTAGAGATGTTGCGTTGTCAAAATTCACGTTTTCGGAAGTTTGCGGTAAAGTTTGAAGGTTCGTGTCCGTCTCAAGGCTGCTCGTCACGTCTTCCATCGCCTGCCGCCTCCTTCTAGCTCTTTGCGTCTCCTCGGTGTCAGTGTCATACCGGCAGGCGGAAGGCAAGGTTTTGTTTCCTCCAGTTTTAAAGAGAGACGGTGGTTCCTCAGCGCGCTTGTGTGTGGCATCTCCAGGGCCCCTCCCGCCGCCACTGCTTGCGTCGGTGGCCTTGCTGGGGTGTTGGGTGTTGCGTGGCGGGGAGAAAGGCACTCTTGAACCACTGCCACCTTCGAGTAGCACGCCTCGCTCACTCCTCGGCAGGAATTTCACGTGCTTTGTTCCGAGTAACGAGTTGAGAAAAGATGAGTGTCTTATTTTCTTGGTGTCCATAAAACCCTTGACGTGCTGGTGCCGGCACTCCTGGTGGTGGTGGTGGTGGTGGTTGTGTGGTGGACAGCGCGCCACGCACTCCCCCTTATGAAGCGAGCCTGAGGGAGCTGTTTCAGAAGTTTTTATAGAGCTATAAGCCAAGTGGCCACTTTGCGCCACATGAACACCAGTACTTTCACCGTTCTCATGATTCCCGGCTAAAATTACACGTGTAGCTGAAGTGTCTTTCTTTTTACCAAACACAAATGTTCTTATTCGTCTTGCTGTTCCATTTTTCTTCCTCCGATATGTATCTATTACTGCCTCTCTCTCACTCGATGGCCGCCGCTCTTCAGCACCCTCTAGCGTCACATTGAGCGTCCCAATAGCGCGTCTCCTTCTCGCCCTGAGTGGAGCTGCAATATAGCTCTGCGGGACACGAGTGGAGGCGCTGTGAGGAAACTTTATCCCCGAGGCGTCTCTGCTGCCTGAGTTGGTGATCACGTGGGTCGTCAGTTGGCAGTGCGAGAAGCTCAGGCGGGGCGGCGAGGGAAGCATGCACTCCTTAAAGCTGTGAGGCGCCGGGCACACGCATATACCTGAAGGAGAAGACGAAGGTGCAAGCGTGGGTAATAAAGAGTGTAGTGTGTGTGTGTGTGTGTGTGTGTGTGTGTGTGTGTGTGTGTGTGTGTGTGTGTGTGTGTGTGTGTGTGTGTGTGTGTTGGTATGTTAATCTTGGAGTAAAGAGAGAGAGAGAGAGAGAGAGAGAGAGAGAGAGAGAGAGAGAGAGAGAGAGAGAGAGAGAGAGAGAGAGAGAGAGAGAGAGAGAGAGAGAGAGAGAGAGAGAAGAGAAGAAGAAGAAGAAGAAGAGAAGAAGAAGAAGAAGAAGAAGAAGAAGAAGAAGAAGAAGAAAGTAGTAGTAGTAGTAGTAGTAGTAGTAGTAGTAGTAGTAGTAGTAGTAGTAGTAGTAGTAGTAGTAGTAGTAGTAGTAGTAGTAGTAGCAGTAGCAGTAGCAGTAGCAGTAGCAGTAGCAGTAGCAGTAGCAGTAGTACAACTAATAGTAGAAGTAATCGCAGTAGTAGTGGAAGTAGTAATAATAATAGCAGCAGTAGTAGTAGCAATAGTAGCAGTAACAACAACAGTAAAGTAACAGTAGAAGTACCTATAACTGTCATAACTGTTATTGTTATTGTTGGCAGCATCACTGGTCCAATACTAACAAAACCAGTGGCAGTTGCAGCAGGAGCATCAACATCAAATCTAAAGCAGCAGCGTTACTCATACTCACGGCAAGGGGCGCTCTTGGTGGCAGGGAAGTAAAGGTGCTTCAGGTCTACGTTATCTGGCAACACTGCACGGAGAGAAGGGAGAAAGAGGGAGCGTTAGGACGAGAGAGAGAGAGAGAGAGAGAGAGAGAGAGAGAGAGAGAGAGAGAGAGAGAGAGAGAGAGAGAGAGAGAGAGAGAGAGAAGAATAAATAAAAAAAAAAAAAAAAAAAAAAAAAATGAAAGAAAGAAAGAAATGAGAAGAAAATAGGAAAGAAGTGTATAGAAAAATAGTAAAAAGTTAAGAATAGAGAAGAGGCGTAGACTAGTACGGTAAGGCAAATAGGGGAAGGTATAGAAAGGAAGTGAGGGAGTGAGGAACATGAATGGGCGTGTACAGGCTCAGTGAGAGGGTGAGAGTGGCCTCACAAAGGAAAGGAAGGGTGGACACCAAAGAAATGGAAAAGCAAGAAGGAAAAACAATAACAGCATTTACAAAACCCTTTACAGCATGAGAGAGAGAGAGAGAGAGAGAGAGAGAGAGAGAGAGAGAGAGAAACTAAGACAGAAAACCAGACAACGAAATCAATTAAAAGGACAAGAAATAATTGAATGAACTTAATTATTTCACACACTTTACACTTTCTATGTCCTCGACCTCTTAGAAACACCCCGAGGAAGCAATTCTCTCAAACTTGTATGAAAAAAATGTTATACTCCCTTACCACAACTATTTTCAAAGCCCACAGAGATTATTGTCCGGGTTCTCAAGACTGTTTCACCTGTTCTTAACCCCTTCAGTACCGTGACGTGTTTTCATACTTATTCTGCTTACTATTTGGCGATTTTATACGTGCACTTTCAAAATTTATGTAAGGGATTAGAATAGTGAAGACTGTGACAATTAATCTTCTGATTCCATAGACGCTTCCTAATCTCAATAAAACAGTGTAATCATACCCAAAAAACGTAGTAAAATTGTGTCCCACTACTGAAGAGGTTAACGTAGAAATATTGTTAATCTGCCTCTATATTCATAAAAAAAATAATAAGCTGAGAGTATATTTCTGCTGTTGATAACGTAGAAATCTTGAAAAGCTGCCTGTATAATCGTAAAAACAAGCTGAGACGACATTTCTGCTGTTGATAATGTAGAAATCTTGTTAATTTGCCTCTATAATCATAAAAAAAAAAACAAGCTGAGAGGATATTTCTGCTGTTGATAACGTAGAAATATTTTTAATCTGCTGTTGATAACGTAGAAATCTTGTTAATCTGCTACTAGAATCGTAAAAGAACAAGCTGATAGGATATTTCTGCTGTTGATAATGTAGAAATCCTGTTAATCTGCCTCTATAATCGTAAAAAAATAAGCTGAGGGGATATTTCTGCTGTTAATAACGTAGAAATCTTGTTAATTTGCCTCTATAATCATAAAATAACACGCTGATACGATATTTCTGCTGTTGATAACGTAGAAATATTGTTAATCTGCTGTTGATAATGTAGAAATCTTGTTAATCTACTAAAAAAAAAGCTGAGAGTATATTTCTCCTGTTGATAATGTAGAAATTTTGTTAATCTGCCAATAGAATCGTAAAAAAAGCAAGCTGAGAGGATATTTCTGCCTCTAGAATCGTAAAAATAAATTGAAGAACCTTTCTGCTGTTGATAACGTAGAAATCTTGTTCATTTCTTACTAGAATAGTAAAAAAAATGGTTAGAGGCTGGTTTTGTTATTGATAATATAAGAAGCTTGTTAATCTCTCACTAGAATCGTATATATGAAAAAAAGAAAACTTGAGTGTTGTTTCTGTTATTCATAACGTAAATATCGTGTAAGTTTCTCACTAGAATGGGAAAAAAATCGTAGAGGCTGTTTTTTCCTGCAGTTAATTATGAATGAATGTTGACTTGCCACTAAAATCGTAAAAAAAAAAAGTTTAGACACTGTTTCTGCTGTTGATAATGTAAAAGATCGTGTTCTCCCACTAATATCATGAAAAATAAACTTAGAGATCCTTCCTGGTGTTGATAATACAGAAATCTTGTTAATTTGTCACTAGAATCGTACAAATCCCTCTTAAAGAAAAACCGTGTAGCTTCACTTAAGGCCTTTTGAAAGTACGAGTAGTGTTATTGTTTCACTAAAATCATAAAAAAACTTAGATTCTGTTTCTGCTATTGGTAACATAGAAATCATGTTAATCTGTCACTAAAATCGTACAAAACACTTCAAAACACGTGCAGCTTCACCTAGAGCCTTCTGAAAGTAGTGGAGGTGCTTGCTATCCGCTCACTAATATCATGAAAAAAAATAGAGGCTGTTTCTACTAATGATAACGTAGAAATCTTGTTAATCTGTCACTAAAATCGTACAAAACACTTCAAAACACGTTCAGCTTCACCTAGAGCTTTCTGAAAGTAATGGAGGTGCTTGCTATCCGCTCACTAATATCATTAACGCCTTCAGTACCATGACGTATTTCCTGTTCATCTGGCTACTATTTGGCGATTTTATACAGCTTCAGAAACTCATGTAGGGATTAAAATGGTGAAGACTGTGGCCATTAATCTTTTGACTTCCGTGGAGCCTTCCTAATGTCAATAAAATCGTCTAATTATATCCAAAACTCAAGGTAGAAATGCGTTCCAGTACTGAAGGGGTTAACATCATAAAACAAATTAGAGGTTGTTCCTAGTATTGGTAACGTAGAAATCTTGTTAATCTGTCACTAGAATCTTACAAAACACTTCAAATCCCTTGCAGCTTTTAATGCAAGAGTTAACCAGTACTCTCAATCATTCATACCTTTCACTGGTAAACTCTGGAACTCCCTACCTGCTTCTGTATTTCCATCTTCCTACGACTTGACTTCTTTTAAGAGAGAGGTGTCAAGACATTTGTTCCACTCTTTTGACTAATTCTTTCCAGTGGGGCTTCTTTTATAATATAGTTTTTTTTACCCTTGGCAGTTCTCCCTCTTACATGAAAAAAAAATCTTCACGTGGAGCCTTCTGAAAGTAGTGGATGTGCAGTACAGAAGTGGTTGAAGTGTTATAGAATACTGCGCTTCAACTTACTGCAGCCTTCCTCGTCCTCGCGTTCTGAGCAGTTGTTCTCGTTGTCGCATCTCCTGCTACGTGCGAGACACTGGCCATCCCTGCACTGAAAGCCTCCCTTGGGACACCCTGCAACACACCACAACGTCCGCTACTCTCTAAGAAAGTTGAATGTTAGAAAGTGCAGCGACATCACAGCTACTTACTACCATCAAGAAGGTTTAGGTTAGATTAGGTTAGGTTAGGCTGAGAGTGTAAAAGTGTGTGAATGAATTGGATAGGTGGTTATTGAGTGACTGAATGAGTAAATTACATAAAAAAGAGTTAATTTGCTAGATATTCAGTCAGGTTAGGTTAGGTTAGGTCAGGTTAGATTAGGTTAGCTTAGGTTGAGAGTGTAAAAGTGTGTGAATTAATTGGATAGGTGATTATTGACTGACTGAATGAATAAATTACATAAAAAAGTTAATTTGCTAGATATTCAGTCAGGTCAGGTTAGGTTGGGTACAGTTAGGTAGTGAACGAAAAAGAGAGTGTATTGATTTCATATTTATTGAGTGAACGAGTGAGTGAATTAAAAAAAAAAAAAAGAGTGAATTTGCTAGATATTTAGACAGGTTAAGTTAGGTTATGTACAGCAGTGAGTGAAAAAAGTACGTGTATCGGTCAGGTTAGGTTAGGGAAAGTTAAGTAATGAGTGAAGAAGTAAGTGTGTTGATTTCATAGTTGTTCTTTGAGTGATTGAATAAAAAAAGTTAATTTGCTAGATATTTGATTAGGTTAGGTTAGGATAAGTACAGTTAGGTTGGGTACAGTTAGGCAGTGAGTGTATGGATTGGATAGTTTTCTTTCTTTCTTTCTTGAGAGAGAGAGAGAGAGAGAGAGAGAGAGAGAGAGAGAGAGAGAGAGAGAGAGAGAGAGAGAGAGAGAGAGAGAGAGAGAGAGAGAGAGAGAGAGAGAGAGAGAGAGAGAGAGAGAGAGAGAGAGAGAGAGAGAGAAAAGTTGATTTGCTGTATATTTAATTAAGTTAGGTTAGGTTAGCTTAGATTGTGAGCGAAAAGTGAGTGTTGAAAAAAGATTGCATAGATGGTTACTGAGTGAAGGAGTGAGTAAATTAAAGAAAAAAAAAGTTAATTTGCTTTATATTTAGTTAGTCAGTGAATAGACGAAATGAATCAGATAAATTAAGTGAATAAATGACTGAGTGTATGAATTTGTGAATCATTCTAGTGAGTGAGTGAATGCATGAGTGAGTGAATGAGTGTGTTAATGAATCGTCCAGTTAAAGAAATCCAAGGTGACATACAAATATAAAAATGCACCAAATAGAAATGATAAAAGAACCTAAAAATACTAAAAATAATGAGAGAGAGAGAGAGAGAGAGAGAGAGAGAGAGAGAGAGAGAGAGAGAGAGAGAGTTTGATATTTTTGTCTCATCATAACAATAATGATCAGAAGAAATAGTTTCTCATGAAATATAATAAAAACAATTCTAATCAAACCTACGGTCTTTTTTCTTGTTCATTATTCACTTCAGTATACAAAGAAGCGAATAATGAGACTAATAAATGAAGGCGAATAAATTACAGGGGAGAGAAAAAGAACAATAAAAAATACTAATTAAAAACATTACTTAATTGGTTATTAGCTATTAATC
Organism: Portunus trituberculatus; assembly: GCF_017591435.1. NCBI lineage: Eukaryota > Metazoa > Arthropoda > Malacostraca > Decapoda > Portunidae > Portunus > Portunus trituberculatus. The sequence goes on from NC_059273.1 coordinate 19,272,995, forward strand.
CTGGAATTTCGATGTCTGTCTGTCTGTCTGTCTGTCTTTTCGTCTATTTTATCGACTTCTCTACCCCTCAACCTTTTATCTATTTATTTGTCTATCCATCTACTTATCTATCTCTATGTCTGTCTATCTGTCTATCAATATTTCTTTTCGCTTATCTACTTCTGTATCAATCAATTTACCTTTATCTTTGTCTATCTATCATGTTCTATCAATCAACCCTTTATCTACCTATCTATCTATCTATCTATCTATCTATCTATCTAACTGTCAATCCATCAATTTACTCTTTCAATTATCCATACAACAATACGAAACATAAATAAAAGAAAAGAAAAAAAAGGATGTGGAAAAAATATATATAAAACCAAGAAAACATGTATGTGAGTGTGTGTGTGTGTGTGTGTGTGTGTGTGTGTGTGTGTGTGTGTGTGTGTGTGTGTGTGTTTTCCCTCACAACAAACAGCAAGCTAAGGGACGTACCAGAGATCTAATAAGGGTGAAGCATGAAAGACACCAACCCACACTGCATCTTCCCTCACCCCCGACCACGTGATGTTCCGGCTACGCTTTCTCTGTTTGTACACTTTAGAGGGAGACGAGCAGAGGGAGAGACAGAGACAGAGGGAGAGAGATGGAAATTCTGCACTAAAGAGAGAGAGAGAGAGAGAGAGAGAGAGAGAGAGAGAGAGAGAGAGAGAGAGAGAGAGAGAGAGAGAGAGAGAGAGAGAGAGAGAGAGAGAGAGAGACTGTGCATTGAAGAGGGAAATGGACAGAAAGAGACAGGAGAGAGGTAGAAATTGCAATGAAGAGAGAGAGAGAGAGAGAGAGAGAGAGAGAGAGAGAGAGAGAGAGAGAGAGAGAGAGAGAACGAGAGAGATAGAGAGAGAGAGAGAGAGAGAGAGAGAGGAAACTGACGGAAATAGAGAGAGAGAGTGAGAGAGAGAGAGAGAGAGAGAGAGAGAGAGAGAGAGAGAGAGAGAGAGAGAGAGAGAGAGAGAGAGAGAGAGAGAGAGAGAGAGAGAGAAGCAAGAACACGTGCATAAGAAGACACAGAAAGAATAAAGAATGCCAGACACGAAAATTGCCCAGGAGAGATGAAAGAAAGAAGAAAACGAAATATGAAAAAGGAGAAAAAGGGAATAAAGAGAGAAGGAAGATGCGAGTATAACAAGTCAATATTTTTCTCCCTTTTAATCCCCTCAATATTGGGACACATTTTCACCTAGATTTGTGTACGATTAGACCATTTTATTGACATTTGGAAGAGTCTCTGGAGGTCAGGAGATTAATGGCCAGAGTCTTCACTATTTCAACCCGCACATAAGTTTCTGAAGCTGTATAAAAATCACCAAATAGTAAATAAATAGTAAATAATAATATAATAATAATAGTAAATAAGTAAGCTATATGGACACGCGTCACGGTACTGAAAGGGTTAGCCAATGAATCTCGATACTCTGTGGATGGTGGCAGACTGTGTAGTGAAGAAGAGAACCAACGGTGCTAAAGATTCCCCCTCCTTCGTGATGAAATGGTAGGGAGAGAGTGACCTTCTTTCTGACGCCATGCTGCCAGAGACACGTGGGAAAATTGAGTATTGGGGAACAAAAGTTGAGGTCGAATAGGTACACAGGCAGTCAACCATCATCATCACCACCACCACCATTACCTTCTCCTCTTGTGCCAATAATACAATGAACTTTACCTACTATATATGTTTTTTATTTAACTTCCTTAGGGACCAATACCTCAGTGGGCCTTTTTTATCAGATTTTTTTTTTGTAGCTCTTGGCGGGATTTCCCTCTTACATAAAGAAGAAGAAGAAAAAAAAAACATTATGACGCATTGCTCTCTATTCTGTTTGGAGAAGAAATGCGTACGACAGAGCAATACGTAGGCAGTCAACCAACACCACCACCACCACCACTACCTCCTCCTCCATCTCCTTTTGTGCCAATGATACAACAAGCTCTACAACATTCTATGACGCACCGTTCTCTATTCTGTTTTGGGAAGAAATGTGTGTGGTACAGTAATACGTAGGCAGACAACCACTACCGCCACCTCCACCACCACCACTACTACTACTAGCTCCTCCTTCTCCTCTAGTGGCCAATACATTAAGCTCTACAATATTCTATGACGCACTGTTCTGTATTCTGTTTGGAGAAAAAATGTGTAAGACAGAGTAATACGTAGGCAGACAACCACCACCACCTCCTCCTTCTCCTCTTGTGCCAATAATACAAGAAGCTCTACAATATTCTATGGCGCACTGTTCTGTATTCTGAATCGCTTTGTTCTCGCGTCCGGACTTCTATCAGCGGTGATTAGTTTCCTGTTTTGTCGTTAATGGCCGTGAAATTTACATCATTAGACTATTACTTACTTCACGAACGCATCCCTGCTAATTTCACGGCATTGCATCTTTAGTTTGTTTTCCAGTTTTTTTTTTTTTTCATGTTTTTGTTGTCATTAGTCAAAATTTCTCGTACATAAATGCGTAAGAAGAGGAAAGACAGAAGGGAAGAAAAGAAAGGAAGGAATGAAGGGCGAAAGGAAAGAGAATCCAATAACTTTTCATATAGCGTGTTGAAAAGTACTGAAGGTGAGACGCAGTAACGCTTGAGAAACCTTCCCTGTGACGCAGCTCAAAGGGCACTCCACTACTGCGTCAACCACTGCTGTTTTGAAGGCTTTCCTCCTGCCTTCACTCACACACACACACACACACACACACACACACGGTAGCTCAGTGGTTAGAGCGCTGGCTTCACAAGCCAGAGGACCGGGGTTCGATTCCCCGGCCGGGTGGAGATATTTGGATGTGTCTCCTTTCACGTGTAGCCCCTGTTCACCTAGCAGTGAGTAGGTGCGAGATGTAAATCGAGGAGTTGTGACCTTGTTGTCCCGGTGTGTGGTGTGTGCCTGGTCTCAGGCCCATCTGAAGATCGGAAATAATGAGCTCTGAGCTTGTTCCGTAGGGTAACGTCTGGCTGTCTCGTCAGAGACTGCAGCAGATCAAACAGTGAAACAGTGAAACACACACACCGGTAGCTCAGTGGTTAGAGCGCTGGCTTCAGCCAGAGAACCGGGGTTCGATTCCCCGGCCGGGTGGAGATATTTGGGTGTGTCTCCTTTCACGTGTAGCCCCTGTTCACCTAGCAGTGAGTAGGTACGGGATGTAAATCGAGGAGTTGTGACCTTGTTGTCCTGGTGTGTGGTGTGTGCCTGGTCTCAGACATATCCGAAGATCGGAAATAATGTGCTCTGAGCTCGTTCCGTAGGGTAACGTCTGACTGTCTCGTCAGAGACTGCAGCAGATCAAACAGTGAAACACACACACACACATAATAATAGTTCACTACCTCACAGAATCTTATACCTATTGCTATCACCACCACTACTACGATTTCTACTACTACTACTACTACTACTATACCACCACTACTGCTACTTCTATACCACCACTACTACTACTACTACTACTACTATACCACCACCACCACCACTACTACTACTACTACTACTACTACTACTATCATTACTACCACTATTTCCAGAGGCCACAGAAATGATTAGCCGGGTTCCCAAGACTGTCTCTCCCGTTAGTAATGTAGAAATCTTGTTAATCTGCCACTAGAACCGTCAGAACACCTTTGAAAACCACGACACTTGAACAAGAGGCTTTTGAAAGGAGTGGAGGTGCCGCGTTGTCCTTCAGAATATAGTTTAGCCGAGGCCACAAATCGAGTTACCCGCCACACTCGCCTCCATTGTGTTGTGTGCTTTCTCGACACTCAGTTCATATGCATAGTTCCAATTCTTTACCATGTGAGATTTCATACTATAATGGAAGCAAAAACAGCGTCTAAAGTCTTCAAAATATATGATCGTGTCGTGCAGACTGGCTTTTGTCGGTTCAAGGGAATGCATTTAAGATTTAGACACTTTACTTCATTATGTCTTCAGTCTTCACTACTTTATCTTTGTTACATTTTTCTTTCGTGCGTGTTTCATTTTGTCTTGATTCCTGGATTACAACAATTGTTTTCTGAATCCCTTTACCTTCTCTGTGATTTTAACTATTGCAACTACAACAACAACTACTACTACTACTACTACTACAACACTATGGCAACATTTGTGCTTATTCAGACACAGCAAAGGAATAACATAAACAAGGGAATATATGCAAAGCAGCCACCCACATAGCCAACACACTGCGGGTTCACACAACAAACAAGAGCGTGATGGACCTAATGGACTGTCAGTGAATGGAATGCGCTGATTCTACGTAACAACTTGGAGAACATTACCCAAAGAAAGAAAAGAAAAATACATCCATAACGCTGAATCACATACATTTTTTTTGTAAGGCTTAACTGAAGAGCTATACGTAATGAAACAGTGATTTCTTCGTAGCGTTAACGTTAAGATTCTTTGTAGCGGTATAAAGGCCTGTATTCTGAAACGCTTACCTCTCACCATCACTGCTTTCCTAAGGCTCCAGTTGAAGACACTCGTGTTTTTAAGAGTAATTCTGGTGATGGATTGGCAAGATTTTTAGTTTATTAAAAGGAGAAATTGTCTTAATAACCGGGGTAGTTGTTTCTGTGGCCTTGGAAAATTGTTGTACTGAGAAGTGCAAGCGTTTCTGAATATAGGCGATAATGTAACGTATTTCAAGTCACAACACAGCATGAGTACAGTAGCTAGTCATGCATCAAGGAACCTTTCGTGACTTCCTTGGTGTGTTTACAGTCACGGCCAGACAAAGTTACGAGTGAAAACAAGGGGTCTACTAACTTCCTACCCCACGCTTCCCAGCTGGCCGGCCTGCTGGTGTGGGGCGCTCACTCACCACTGCCTACTCCTTCCTGCCGGCTTAAATTAGTGTTTCCCAAGTATCCCTATATATCTGTTATTCTCACCAGCACCCGCAGAGATTAATTCCTTCACTTCTTCTTCGTGCAGGTATATCTAGATTGGTTTCGTCTTCTTTTTAATCCTAGTGAGCTGCCAGATATTGCTTTTTCTCTTTTTTCTTGCCAGTATCTAAGCAAAAGTTAGTTCCCTTACTTGTTTTGCTCTATAACCCAATGTTTCCATGTATCTAAGTATTCTGATTTCGATGTCTTAGTTTACAAGAGATTCTTAAACCACGAACTGGATACAAAACCCCCCAAAAAAAACATCAATAAGAACGTGACTAACCAAACCTTGTCTTTGACCTTAAAAATCACTCCTTATAAAACCCCAAAGCGTCTCAAACCGTGACTTTGATATACATTCACTAGCAACATACGAATAAGGGACACTAGCCACATGAAACACTATCATAGAAACACTCCTTATGAACCCAAACGTTTCAAGCCGTGACTTTGATATATTCACTAGCAACGAGTAAGGGAAACCAGCCACATGCAACACAATCATAGAAACACTCCTTTATGATTCCAAAACCACGAACAGGACACAAAGCAACACAAAAACACCTATGAGAACGTGTCCAACCAAACCTTCTCTTTGACCTTAGAAAACAGTCCCCGAAGCCCGAAGCGTCTCAAACCGTGACTCGAATCTACATTTACTAACAACAGGCAAGTGAGGGAAACCAGCAACATGACGCACGATAATAGAAACACTCATTATGAACCCAAAACACTTCAAGCCGTGACTGACATACATAATTCTTTACGGACATAATTTTAACCCTTTTCAGTACTGGGACACATTTTCACCACGAAATTTGTGTACAATTAGATTATTTTATTGGCATTAGGAAGAGCCTATGTGGATCAGATTAATTGCCACAGCCTTCACTATTTTAAGGAGTTTCTGAAGCTGTATAAATTCACCAAATAGTACGCAGAATGGATATGGAAACGCGTGATGGTAATGAAGGGGTTAAGAGGTTCAGTAACTAGTTCCCCACTGTGTTAGGCGTGTTACAGTGTTTATCAAGGGGTCCAAGGTACTGCAGTGAACAACGAATGACTTGAACAACTGCTTATTGTGGCGTCTCCTTTGCTGTCGTGAAATTTAGAGCCAGTTTATATCGTGTAATTCTGAGAATCTCACCTGGCGAAGAAGAAGAAGAAGAAGAAGAAGAAGAAGAAGAAGAAGAAGAAGAAGAAGAAGAAGAAGAAGAAGAAGAAGAAGAAGAAGAAGAAGAAGAAGAAGAAGAAGAAGAAGAAGAAGAAGAAAGAAGAAAAAGAAGAGGAGAACAACAACAGCAACAACAGCAACAACAACAACAACAAGAGAGTGAAGTGGTTAAACGTTTCCTAGCACTACACTTCTTACATATTCCTGAGTAACATCCAGTGTGGCATCTTAATAAACTCAGCAGGATAGGCGAAAATCTGAGAGCTTTGTGAGAGACTGAGGTGACGGCAAAGAAAAAGTACATAGTGTGGAAGTCCAAAGCTTTGTATCCCTATGGAAGTTCAAGGATTTGTGTCACTGTAGAGGTTCAAATTCTCAAAGGTTTGTAATTGAATTTTTGATGATTGGGGAGTGACACAACAAGGCTCATATTTTTATTTACAGTGGGAGGGTTAAAACAAGAAAGGGAAAGGAGAGGAAAGAAAAAGAAAGGAAGGGAGGAAAAAAAAGGGAGAAAGATAGAGGGAAAGAAAGAATGAAAGAAGAAAGAAAAGGGAATGAAGATTGATAGATAGATAGATAGATAGAAAGAAAGAAAGAGAAAGGGAGTAAGAAAGAAAAAAGAAAGAAATGAAAGAAAGAAAGAGAAAGAAAGAAAAGACAGAAAGATAGAAAAAAGAAAAGAAAAGAAAAGAAAGTATAAAGAAAAAAAGAAGGGCGAGAAAGAAAGACACAAAGGTAAGAAACAAAAAAAGAAAACGAGAAAGAAAAAAAAAGGGAAGGCGAAAAACAAAGCAACAAAGATGAAAAAGAACAAAAGAAAGAAAGAAAGAGAAATAAAATACAGGAACAATGCACAAGTGATACTAAAACACATCTTTGCACACGAATGGCACAGCGGCAAGGAATATAAAGAATGCAAATTAGGAAGAACAGCAAGGTGTGTTTAAGAACCTAAGACAGATGCAGGACGAGTCAAGAATAGCGCAGTGAATTATATAAATTGTTGATTAAACCCTTGAGTACCATGACGCGTTTCCATATTCATTCTGCTTACTATTTGGTGACTTTATACAGCTTCAGAAACTTATATGGGGGGTTAAGATAGTGAAGACTGTGGCCATTAATCTTCTGACCTCCATAGACTCTTCCTAATGTCAATAAAAAGGGTTAATCACACAAATCTCAAGATAAAAATGTGTCCAGTATTGCGTTTCCATATTCATTCTGCTATTTGGTGACTGTCATGGTAAGCCCATGCCAGCGAATAAATTAGTAGAAAAAACCCGCAGACGATGCCCGCGCAAGGCTATGTTCGCCTGTCTTCAAGGTGGAGGAATACACCTTGCTGGGAAAAGCTAGTTCAGAAGAACCCTTCCTAATGTCACTAAAACGGTCTAATCATACACAAATTTCAAAGTAAAAATTTATCCCATTATTGAAGTGTTCTTCTTTAAGAGTAATACCATACTTATACAATTCTTCAGAGCCTCACTACTTAGCCGCCTCTGTACCATGACGCGTTTCCATATTCATTCTGCTGACTATTTGGTGATTTTATACGGCTTGAGAAACTTATGTCGGGGATCAAAACAGTGAAGACTCTGGCCATTAATCTTATGACCTCCATAGACAATTTCTAATGTCAACAAAATGGTCTGATCCAGATGTAAGCAAACTACGGCCCGCGTGCAGCATGCAGGCCGCCAAAGGAATTCATGCGGCCCAACAAATGTTAGTAAATTTGAAAGAGCAAGTTAATAAACAACTCTAAATGGTGTTGTGAGCATTTCATTTTCTTCCCACAAGTGTGCACTTGCGTGTGAGAGTGGCTTTTTCTTTAGAAGCCTTTAATTTTGTATTTCAAATAATAATGATTTTGGGTTAATGTAGTATGCGACTCTATAAGATTGTAATTTTTTAATGTGGCCCTAGCACTGAAAAGTTTGCCCACCCCTGGTCCAATCGTACACAAATCTCGAAGTAAAAATGTGTCCCAGTATTGAAGGGGTTAAGACAATAATGAAGGACTCTCCCCATCTTTACACCAATGCCCCCTCTCCCTCCACCAGAAGGAGCGAGAAAACACCAAAACACCATACACTTGTCGAGCAGAGAGGATATGCAAATTTTAATGCGTCACAGGATAAAGTTTTTGCATTGGTGACGTGTTCGGAGGAGAGAGGAGAATAAGGAAGTGGAGGAGGAGGAGGAGGAGGAGAGCATGATGGAGTGATTAGACAGCTACCATATAGGATTAAAGACTACAACAAAACACGCACGTCAGCACACACACACACACACACACACACACACACACACACACACACACACACACACACACACACACACACACACACACACACACATAAACAAACACACACACACAGGAGGTAAGCCAGGAGAAGGAAAACATGGAGAGAGGAAAGGGCATGCAACCTCCCCCTTCCCACGTCTGAATAAACACTGAACGCTCATCACCAGACACTTATACTTGCATTCCTCTCTCCAGATAAATCCATCAAGCTTTTCCTTTTATCCACACAAACAACGACAAGGGAGGGAGCAAAAATAAAGCCAAGAGTGTTAGGAAGTCGAAGAGGAGGAGGAGGAGGAGGAGGAGGAGGGGCGGTGGAAGGAAGAAGAGGAGGAGGAGGAAAACTCTTCGAACAAAACACCTCATTTTTGTTTCCTTTTAGAACGATTTTGTATTCTCTCTCTCTCTCTCTCTCTCTCTCTCTCTCTCTCTCTCTCTCTCTCTCTCTCTCTCTCTCTTTCATTTATTAGGGCAGTTGTGCTACATGTTCTGCAAATAAAACTGAGACTGATAAATTGCCTGTCTGTCTGTCTGCCTGTCTATGTATGTATGTATGTAAGTCTCTCTTCTCCAACTCTCCTCACCCATAATGAAACTTTGTCAGTCTAGCGAAGGTGTCAAAAAAAAAAAAAATGTTACAACTCGGCACAAAGATCTTAGGAAAAAACAAAACAAAACAAAACAAGACAAGACAAGACAAGACAAGGCAAGAGAAGACAAGAGAAGACAATACAAGGCAAGACAAGGCAAGACAAGGCAAGAGAAGACAAGACAAGGCAAGACAAGGCAAGACAAGAGAAGACAAGACGAGACGAGACGAGACAATGACTGGGCAACACAAGACAAGACGAAAACAAGACAAGCCAAGACAACACAAGACAAAGACAACACAACACAACACAAGTACAAGACAAGACAAGACAAAGACAACACAACACAACACAAAGACAAGACAAGACAATGGAAGACAAAACAAAGACAACACAACACAACACAACACAAAGACAAGACAAGACAATGGAAGACGAAGACAAGACAAAGACAACATAACACAACACAACACATAGACAAGACAAAACAAAGACAACACAACACAACACAACACAACACAACACATAGACAAGACAAAACAAAGACAACACAACACAACACAAAATACAAGACAAAAACAACGCAACACAACACAACACAACACAAAATACAAGACAAAATACAACACAACACAACACAACACAAAATACAAGACAAAATACAACACAACACAACACAACACAACACAAAATACAACACAACACAAAATACAACACAACACAACACAACACAAATTACAAGACAAAATACAACACAACACAAAATACAACACAACACAACACAACACAAATTACAAGACAAAATACAACACAACACAAAATACAAGACAGACAACACAACCCAACACAACCCAACACAACACAACACAGAGCAACACCCACTCACCTGCGTGCCAGAAGGCCAGGAGACTCACGACGATGACGAGGACGAAGGTGACCAGCGCCCCGACCAGCATTCTGACGGTGAAGGTGCCCAGGGACTCAAACCCGACGGAGGCGCCTTGGCAGCCCCCGGCACCACCCATCGCGGCGACCCCCTCACCGCTATACTGCTGGTGGCGGTGGCGGGGCTCTGTCTGTGTGTGTGTGTGTGTGTGTGTGTGTGTGTGTGTGTGTGTGTGTGTGTGTGTGTAGCGGTGCCTCCACCTGGTAATGAGAGGAAACCAGTGAGAGATACAAGGAATTAATTTTTGTTGTTGTTATGCAAGAGGGGAAGTTGGCTAAGGAAAGCAAACACTAAAAAAAAAAAAAGGCCACTTCAATGAAAAAAGGCCCACTTGAATGAAAAAAGGCCCACTTCAATGAAAAAAGGCCCACTTCAATGAAAGAGGCCAAGTTGAATGAAAAAAGGACCACTGAATACATTTTTATGCAAGAGGGGAAGCTGGCCCAAAAAAAGGCCCACTTGAATGAAAAAAAGCCCAGTTGAATACAAAAAAGAACCATTTGAACAAAAAAAAGTCCACTTGAATAAAAAGGCCTACTTCAATAAAAAAAAGGCCCATTTGAATAAAAAAAACACGAATAAAAAGGCCCAGTTGAATAAAAACAAAAAGATCCAGTTGAATAAAAAAAAGGTCCAGTTGAATAAAAAAAAAGGCCCAGTTGATATATAAGGGAAAGGGAACAGGAGGAGGAGGAGGAGGAGGAGGAGGAGGAGGAGGAGGAGGAGGAGGAGGAGGAGGAGGAAGAGGAAGAGGAAGAGGAAGAGGAAGAAGAAGAAGAAGAAGAAGAAAAAGAGGAAGAGTATGAGGAGGAGGTGGAGAAGGAGGAAGAGGAGGAGGTCAGTGTTAAAGGCAGTGAACACGAGGCAATCATTATTAATCATTGTTACAAATAAAAAAAGGATATGAGTTACTAGTCTCTCTCTCTCTCTCTCTCTCTCTCTCTCTCTCTCTCTCTCACTGTTACGTTCACCGGTTAAACTGGTAAGATTGGCATCGGAGAGCCGGTGAACAATAACAATAAAAAAAACACTGCAGGTTCAACTGGTGAGGAAATGCAAAAGGGGATCACTTTAAAAAGCTACTTTAATAACCCATAATGAAATTGACACATATATAACAAGAAACATGAAACACAGATATATAACATGAAACACAGGAAAATGACATACACATATACATATAACACATTAATAAATACAACAATAAAGAACCCAACTTAATACCTAACAATAATCCTAATCATATAAAGAGGCAATGTGGAAAACACGGACGAGGGGAAGTGATACTTATGCGGTGTCGCAGTGGTGAAATGCTGGGTGATGGTTGATCCCACGGCAGAACCAAGAGGCGTTGTGTTCACTGGTTGAGGCTTGCATCTCAACTCCCAATCCAGAAAACCAAGAGCTGGCTCAACACTTTCGGTTGAGTCGAAAGGGCCGCGTGAATCCAACTTCGGGACAGTAGCCGGGCTTCATGAAACGGTGACGTGGAAGGTTCACGAGACGGTGGCGTGGCAGGTTCACGAGACGATGACGTGGAAGGGAGGCGGAGAGGTGGCGAACGAGGTAACAAGCGGAGGAGGTGATGGTAGTAATGCATGTTACGGGCGGGCCGTAACATTTCCTCCCCCCTAAGACCTCCGTAATGGGCTCATGAAGGAGGTGAGACGGGAGATCTTGATAAGGCGTCGGCGATGATGTTGTCCACCCCCTTGATATGATGGACTTCCAGGTTGAAAGGTTGAGTTAACAAGGCCCACCTAAGAATGCGTTGGTTTCGGTTCCTCATGGCGTACAGGAAGGCCAGAGGATTGTGGTCCGTGAAGACCTTGGTGATGTGCGGACCAGGATGAAGATAGCACTCAAAACGTTGGAGCGCCAGCACGAGTGCCAGAGCCTCCTTTTCGATGGTGGAGTAGTTGAGTTGATGGTGTTTCAGTTTTGCAGAGTGGTAAGCGATGGGATGGAGGATGCCGCTTGTGGGGTCCGGTTGTAGTAGGACAGCACCCACTCCAACTCCACTCGCGTCAACTTGTAAATGGAAGGGTCGGGAGTGATCCGGCGTCCAGACCACTGGTTCCGAGGAGAGAAACGCCTTGAGGTGTTTGAAGGCTTGGTCACAGGCCGGGGTCCAGTGGAAGGGGACGGAAGTGCTGAGAAGGTCCGTCAAGGGGGCGGCCAGGGTGGAGAAGTTTTTACAGAAGCGTCTGTAAAACCCAGCCATCCCAAGAACCTCATGAGAGCTTTCCTGGTGGTAGGAACAGGAAGCCAAGGATGGCCTCAACGTTAGCTCTCTTGGGGTGAACCTTGCCGTTCCCCACCACATGTCCCAGGTAGACCACCGTAGACCTCCCGAAGGTGGACTTGGCCAGGTTGATGGTAAGCCCGGCTTCCTGCAACCGACCCATCAGCCTCCGAAGACGGGTCAGATGTGTTGCCCAGTCGTCTGCAGTCACCACCAGGTCGTCCAGATACGCGGATGTTCCCTCCAAGTCCTGAGTTATGTAATTTATAGCCCTCTGGAAGGTAGCGGGAGCATTAGACAATCCAAAGGGCATCACTGTGTATTGGTATAGTCCGAAGGGAGTGATGAAGGCGGATATTATTTGGGCCTCGTCCGAGAGGGGAATCTGGTAGTAACCTTTAAGCAAGTCTATAGTGGTTACAAATTTGGCTACTCCTATACTATCTATAAGGTCCTCTATCAAGGGCAATGGGTAGGAGTCTGGCACCGTCACTTTATTTAATTTCCGGTAGTCGGTGCAAAATCGACTACTACCATCTGGCTTAGATGTTAACAGGCAGGGAGAAGCCCAAGGAGATATACTAGGTTCTGCAAGGTGATGACAGAGCAGATAGTCTACCTCTTTTTTCATCAAGTCTCTTTTAATGGGTGAAATGCGATAGGCTGGTCTTACAGACAAGGGGATGACAACTTGATGTGTTTCTGACCAGGTGTCTAGTTGTTTCAGTTCAGGAGGTCTGTAAGCACGCATCAGGACTCCTTCCTGATAATAAAAACAAGGCAATTTAGACATATCCTTTGTCTCACTGGCCACATGTCTGATCTTAGCCAAAGTGAGATCCTGTTCCTGAGCATTAATCAAATTCTCCTTTGAAATTATGTCATTATACAAGTTGTCAGTAGAGGCAATCATTGGTGGAGGAGGTGATGAAAGGGCAGGGGACTTGGACTGAGACCTGGTGACTGCACACACTGGGAAGAAGTGAGGGGATGTTTCGTCCAGGATCTTAGTGGGACTTTCTGTTAAGGGAGAATCAAGAACAATTAAGTTTGGAACAGCCAAGTTACCCGCAAGATCATTACCCAGTACAAGATGTACCCCCGGTACTGGCAGTTCACCAGGTTTAATGGCTACCTCAACCTCTCCTGAAATGAACGGGCACTGTAAGGTAATATTAGCCAAGGGATAGGAGAGCTGTGATTCGAGACCTGTAAGGATCACCTTCTCCCCAGTGAAAGCCTGTTTGATGTTAGGGATGACATCTTCCCTTAAGATGGATTGGGCAGCACCTGTATCACGCAGAACCTTGATATTTATTGCCTGGTCTTTACCATCAGTCAGGGACACTTTACCTTGATACATGTACGGGTCATAAAGTTCTAGAGGAGAGTTGACAGGGTTAGCTAGGGCCACTGGTTTCTTGTTCTCAAATGTGTTTGGTCTAGGGGCCACAAAAGAAAATTGACGTTGAGAACCCTTGCAATGTGGGTGTCTACATTTCTGGATCGTGTGTCCTGGCTTCTTACAGTATGTACACCAGGGGGAATTATATGCATTTGGCGAGAATCCGGTTGGCTTACCACCCGCGCCCCCAAAACCTTCCCCAAAGGAGGACCTAACATTAGACAGTGAACCACGACCTCTACTACCCAGGGATCCCATCAACAAAGCAAACGCATCAGCCACTTTAGCGGCAGACATAAGATCACTCTCTCCCCGTTCTTCCACATGCCTCAGAATATTAAATGGTAACTTGTTCTTCCATTCTTCCAGGACCATTAGATTGAGCAACTCCGAAAAGGTGGTAATGTTAAGGGCGGCTAACCATTTCTTAAATTGTCTTTGTTTCTCACTAGCGAATTCAACATAGGTGTGAGACTCTGGTTTCACATACTTTCGAAACTGCTGTCGGTATCCATCAGAAGTGATAGAGTAGGCGTCTAGAATGTTACCTTTGATCTCCTCATATTCTACCTCATCACTAAGGCCGTTGTATACCCTATAAGCTTTTCCTACTAGCTTAGGGACAAGGAGAGACACCCACTGATCCTGGGGCCATTTATTCCTATGAGCAATGCTCTCAAAAGCGCGAAATGACCCGTCAACATCAGATTCATCAAAAGGGGGGAACTAGCGGAGCAGCTGTAGCAGGATTAAAGCTTGCTAACTGTTTCTTTATATCTATTTCTTCCCCTCTAAACTTAGCGTCATTTCGTAGGGTTAACTCCTGAAGTTCTAACTCTTTCTCCTGCCTTCTAAGTTGTAACTGAAATTCTCTCTTTATCTTTATCTTCTTTTTCTGCCTGTAGTTGCATTTGTTTTTCCTGTAGTTGCATTTGTCTTTCATGCATCTGGTATTCTAGTTTAAGCTTCTCAATTTCCCATTGACTTAACCTACTCTTATCCTGTTCTTCCTGGGGACTGTGTATTATAGTCCTCGTAGAGGCTGACATGGGAGTTAACTCTTCTATGGCATTTCCTAGCAACTGACCTTCTTGAACTAGATGTTCAACAACTACATTCTTAATGACCTCTTTAGTCATCTGAGACGTGATGGGAACATCAAAATGTTTAGCGATGGCTTTCCATTGGTCCTTCTTTATATTAGCATATTTAAGTTGTTCCAGAGAAGGGTCGGCACAAAAATCTTTAACGTTAAACTGAGCGGAAGCCATATTAAATCGATGTTAAACCACAACAAAAAAATGATAAGCGAATTACTTAAGTGAGGAACTTGGCAGAGTGATAATAAAGGCAACCTTGGAAATTACCTAGATTATACTTAAGCAAACACTTATGAGTACAATCACTAATGAGGGGTAAACTAGAGAGTTACGGCATTAAGAGGGATCCGGATTACTCTAGTTACGAGACTTGAGAGTGAGGAGCGAATTGTACTGAGACTTGTTATTGATAAGGAGGCGGATTAGTCTGAGAGACTAGTTAAAATGGCCGATTCTAACTAGCGAGAAAAATGATCCGCGAAGTGAGGGGCTTGAGGGTTCGCATGAACATATGATGATCCCAACACTTGGATAACACTTATTACACACCTGCCTATGTGCAAAACTAGAGATAAGTGCTATCGGTGAACACGCCTTTCTACCTGGTTTCCTGCTCTACCACTGCTATGCGATACCAATGAAAGTCACGAAGCACGTTTAACCCAAAAGGAGCCACTTGAACGCACAAAGGTAAATTTAAACCACACGTAGAGTAAGTCACAGAAAAAAAACACATCAGAGTCACAACACCACAGAAACACAAGCAATCACAGAAAAAAAATCACTGGAAAAATGGAACACTGAATGTGGGTTATAATGGTCCTGTCACGGTCGCCAATTGTTACGTTCACCGGTTAAACTGGTAAGATTGGCATCGGAGAGCCGGTGAACAATAACAATAAAAAAAAACACTGCAGGTTCAACTGGTGAGGAAATGCAAAAGGGGATCACTTTAAAAAGCTACTTTAATAACCCATAATGAAATTGACACATATATAACAAGAAACATGAAACACAGATATATAACATGAAACACAGGAAAATGACATACACATATACATATAACACATTAATAAATACAACAATAAAGAACCCAACTTAATACCTAACAATAATCCTAATCATATAAAGAGGCAATGTGGAAAACACGGACGAGGGGAAGTGATACTTATGCGGTGTCGCAGTGGTGAAATGCTGGGTGATGGTTGATCCCACGGCAGAACCAAGAGGCGTTGTGTTCACTGGTTGAGGCTTGCATCTCAACTCCCAATCCAGAAAACCAAGAGCTGGCTCAACACTTTCGGTTGAGTCGAAAGGGCCGCGTGAATCCAACTTCGGGACAGTAGCCGGGCTTCATGAAACGGTGACGTGGAAGGTTCACGAGACGGTGGCGTGGCAGGTTCACGAGACGATGACGTGGAAGGGGAGGCGGAGAGGTGGCGAACGAGGTAACAAGCGGAGGAGGTGATGGTAGTAATGCATGTTACGGGAAAGATATCAGCGCGCATCGGTTTCCCATGAAGCAAGATAAGAGTTAGCGGTAAGAGCAGCCATGAGCCTCCATCACGGATCTCACGGCCACGCAAGACTCCTGAGTGCCTGCAGGGACTACACACTCATTAAACAAACTTGAGTGACCGTGCGAGGGACTGGTAAATATTTTGTGAACGTCTTCCTTTTCAGACACTGGACAGACAGTTACATTTTCATGTCCGGTGTAATAATGACACTTCATTTACACTTTTAGTTTCTCAACTGTGAACTAAACACCACTAGCTAACATTGCAAGAGATTGGTGAATATTTTGTAAACATCTTCCTCCTTGCCAAACACTACACAAGTTGTTTCACGTCAGGTCTATTAACATGACACACCACATACACTTCTAGTTCCTCGACTCGGAACTAAACATCCTTGGGTAACCTTGCAAGAGACATATAGGTATATATTGTGGGTATCTTCCTCTTCCTCCTTGCCAAACACTAGACAAGAAGTTATTTCACGTTTGGTTTATTAACATGACACTTCACATACACTTCTAGGTCCTCGACTGGGAACTAAACATCACTGGCTAATTATCATTGTAAGAAGTGAATATTTTGTGAGCATCTCCCTCCTTACCAAACATGAGACAGGAAGTTATCTCACACCTGATCTAATAAACATGACACTTCACATACACTTCTAATTCCACGACTGGGAACTGGGAACTAAACATCCTTGGGTGACCTTGCAAGAGACATACAGGCATATATTGTGAGCCTCTCCCTTTTCCTCCTTACCAAACACGAGACAAGAAGTTATTTCATGTCCGGTCTAATAATGACACTTCACATACACTAATAGTTCCTCGAGTGGGAACTAAAAACTCTAGCTAACATTTCAAGAGATTAGTGAATAGTTTGTCAGCATCTTCCTCCTTACCAAACACTAGAAAGGAAGATATTTCACGTATGGTCTAATAAACTTGACACTTCACATGCACTTCTATTTCCTCGATTGGGAACTAGACATCCTTGGCTGACCTTGCAAAAGATACACAGGTAAATATTTTGTGAGCATCTTAACCCCTTCAGTACCTTGCCGCGATTTCATATTCATTCTGGGGTGCTACTTTAGCGTGAGGTCTACCACACTATAGCGTGAGATCTACCTCCCGTTAGCACTATAGCGTGAGGTCTACCGCTGCATTATCCCTCCCTCATGGATATCACACATTTCCATACATTTATTTTAGCGGTAAACACTTAATTTGTACATATCATAGGAATGACCTAAATAGATAAGGAAGAAAGGTAAAAATAAACATGTTATCATGTATTTCCATACACTTATTCTAGCGATGCACACTTCGTACATCCCTCCGTGGCCCTCCCCGCTTAACAGAGGAGGAGAATTCAAGCCTGTGTTACGTTGCCCTCTAAAGGGGCGTCAACTGCACGGTCTGTTCGTACAGGAAATTAATTTTTCCATTATATGGACATGAACAACAAATTGCACTGCAACCTGAGCCTGTGTGAAATATTGCACTGCAAATTGAAATATTATATTTCTCTTTGTATTAGATATACCAATGTCCACAGTAACGACTCTCACAGGAAAATCTACCAGTACTGTAACTGAGTGGTTCAACATGTGCCGAGAGGTGTGTACAGCCATAGTTTCTCATCAACGACGAGGAAAGATGGGAGGAACAACAGATAACACCATCCAAATTGATGAGGCAAGATTTGCTGGTCGACGGAAGTACAACCGAGGAAGGATGCTGAATGGAGACAACGCTCCTCTCTCCGAGGACAGTGACGCAGAACAAGAAAACAACAGAAACCATGGGCGTAGAATTGATGGGCCGTGGGTTTTTTGGTCTTAAACAAGGCTCAGACTGTCGGTACTTTTGGGTGGAACAGCGTGACCGCAACACTCTAATCCCTATTATTGAAAGGGAGTGTGCATATGGTTCGGTGATTCATTCAGACGAGTGGCCTGCTTATAAGCAACCTAGATGCCATGTGGTGCCACCATTTTACAGTGAACCACCAGCAACATTTTGTGGATCCAGTGACAGGAGCACACACACACACACACACACACACACACACACACACACACACACACACACACACACACACACACACACACACACACACACACACAGGCAATTGAGCGATCGTGGTTGGACGCTAAAACGGTGATTCTGAAGAGAATGCGAGGTGTTGGTCGTCAGCTGTTCCAGTCTCATGTTGATCGTTTTTGCTGGAAGGTGATGAAAAAATTCCAATATAAAAACACGTCATGGTACTGAAGAGATTAAGAGGGAAGTTTCAAGATGTCTATCCCTATTCCTTTGGCTAATTTTCTCGGACACACTTGGGGACTGGCATCTAAGTGGGCCTCTTTTTGCCTAGTCGTTTGTGTTGCACTTGGCCAGATTTCTCCTCTTATATAAGAAAACACTGACGATGACTGTTGCTTTCCTGTGAGTGAGTGAACGCGCTCAAAACTAAACACTGATTTTTTTCTTTTCTTTTCTTTTTTTTCTTTTTCTTTTTTTTTCTCTGCTGCACAAATGTTCCTCTTTAATCTCTTCAATACCAGGACGCGTTTTCATATTCATTCTGGTTACTATTTGGTGTTTTTTTTTTTTTTTTTTTACAAGTTCAGAAATACGTATATGTTTGGATTAGAATAGTGAAGACTCTGGCCATCAATCTTCTGACCTCCATAGAGCCTTCCTAATGCAAATAAAATCATTTAATCACACCCAAAAATCAAGGTAAAAATGTGTCTCAGTATTGAAAAGATTAATGCCTGTTTGTTTTTCTTGTTTTTTTTTTTTTTTTTTGTTTTTGCTAAGCTTTCGTTAATATTTCTGCAACGTAAAACAGAAAAACACAACTTACTTTCTCCTTTTCTTTCCTCTTCTGTGTCTCCATGAAAAGAAATAGATAAATGAAAGTGTTAAGGCTCCACCCATGTAACCTGCTCCACCTGCTCCACCTAGTCCACCCACATGATCAGTGCGTCCTCCTCCACCAACCCTCCACCCTCACCAATCCCATTACCAGCCACTCTCTTCCTCCTGCCTCCCTATCACCACCACCACCTATACCAGTTTCTTCCACCCTCCCTGTCACTACCACCACCACCACCACCACCACCACCTCCTCCTCCTCCTCCTCCTCCTCCGTTATCTCCCTCTTTTTTTTAACCAGTAAGTTTTACAGACTCCCATCTGTCCTCCTACCTCTCTTCCACCATTCCTTCCATCTCCTCCTCCACTTCATCTCCCCTCACTCCACCACCACCACCACCTGCTCCTCCTCCTCCTCCATTTTTTAATCAGTTAGTTTTGCCAATTTCTCCGACCCCCATCTCTCCTCTGACCTCTCTTCCACCATCCCTTCCTCCTACTCCACCTCTCCACCTGTCCTTACTCTTCCACCACCACCACCACCACCTGCTCCTCATACTTAAGTTTTTAACCGGTTAGTTTTGCCACTTTCCCCGACCCTCTCCTCCTCTCCTCCTACTTCTTTTCCACTATCCCTTCCTCCTCCTCCACCACCACCACCACCTCTATCCCATTCACTTTTTAACTAATATCTCCTCCGACCCTCTCTTTCCTCCTCCCTTCAACACTTTCAAGTTTTCAATATCCGTTCCAAGCTTTCACCCTCCACCTCCCCTTCTTCTCTCCACCCCCTCAACTACCACCAACAATCTGGGGCAAGTAATGTAGGTGAAGGCTTAAGGTTTAGTGTTTTACTGGGCCATAGTCTCACTTATAAGGAGTAAAAGAGTCTGTGAGGGTTCAACTAGTCACAGGAAACAATAGCCTTCGTCAGCTTGGTTTATGGTGACACGCGCTGCTTGGTATGGGGTAAGATTGGCGGTGGGTCTTATTGTGGTGTGTTGATAGTACATTGGGTTATTGTGAGGTGACACGATAAGAAGACACGCAGATACGATGGTGCGATGATACTCCCAGTCCTTATTCATTTATGTTTCCTTTCTCTTCTTTTACATATATTTTAGTGTGTTGATTTGTACATTGGTGAGGTTATTGTGAGGTGACACGATACGAAGATACGCAGATACTTTACATTTATTTTTTTCTTTACCTTTCATCTTCTTTTCACATTTATTTTGGTGTTTTTTTCTAGTGGTTTGGTGTTTAAATGTGTATATTGGTGATGACATTGTAGGCTACACGATACGCAAATACGCAGCTGTCAGTTTATCATTTTTTTTTTTTCTTTTTCTATCATCTTTTTTTGCATTTATTTTGATGTATTTGTATGCTTGTATGTTGCGTTTAAAATTTGTATACTGGTGATATTGTAAGCTACACGATACGAAGACACGAAGATACGAAAATAGTCAACACCTTTTTATCTATTTTTTTCTTTTCCTTTGATCTTCTTTTTTGCATTTATTTTGGTGTATTTGTTTTCTTGTATGTTGTATTTAAATTTATATATTGGTAATGTTAGGTTAGGTCACATTATACGATGATACGAAAATAGTCAACACCTTTTTAGCAATTTTTTTCTTCTCTCATCTTTTTTTTTTTTTTTTTCCATTTTGCATTTAATTTCGTGTGTTTGTTTTCTTATATGTTGTGTTTGAAAATTTCATACTGATGTTATTACAGGCTACACGATACGCAAATCTATTTTTTTTTCTTTTCCTTTCATCTTCTTTTCGCATTTATTTTGGTGTGTTTGTTTTCTTGTATGCTGCGTTTAAATTTGTATATTGGTGATGTTATTATAGGCTACACGATACAAAGACACGAAGACATGAAGATACTGTCCGTCTTCTTATCTATCTATCTTTCCTTTCTCTTCTATTACATTTATCTTAGTGTGTTATTTAAAGTCCCACGTCATTTTTCCCCTTATTTCTTCATCTCTGTTTCCTTTCTCTTCTATTACATTTATCTTAGTGTGTTGTTTTTAAAGTCCCGCGTCATTTTTCCTTCCTTTTTTTTTTTTTTTAGTGGAGGTTTGAAACATTTTGTACAACATACAATTTCTTCAGCCAAACGCCTTCAATATACACAAACTTGATGGCTTCCTGCAGGTTGCCTTATTTTCTTTATACCTTTATGCTCCATTTTATTTATTTATTTTTTTTTTTTATGGGGGCGTGGAAGTTTAAAAGATTTCGCACAATACATAATTTCTTGAGTCAAACGCCCTCACTATACGCAAACTTTTTTTTTTTTTTTATACCATGTGGGCTTTTCACGGGAATTTATGGGCTAAAGGGGGTACTTTTAGGGGTACCTCCTATGTCAAAGCCCACCCGCTAGGAATCTGTTGCCCCGAGTGAGGAAGCCCAACCTACACTCGGACCGTGGACAGGATTCGAACCCGTGCGCTTGGAGACCCCTCGGACCCCAAAGCACGCATGGTTCCACTGTACCACGGCGGCTCAACCTTAGTAGGCTGCCTCTATTTTCTCAACCCTTATTCTTTATAGTTTTACACGCCATTTCTCTCTCTCTCTCTCTCTCTCTCTCTCTCTCTCTCTCTCTCTTATTTTTTTTTTTTTTATTTCTTTTTAGAGGTGAAGGTTTAAAACATGTCACACAGTACATAATTTCTTCAACGCCTTCAATATAGACAAACTTGATGGCTTCTTGCAAGTTGCCTTTATTTTCTTAACACTTATTCTTTATAGCTTTACGCGCCATTTTCTTTTTTTTTTTTTTTTTTTTGAGGTGAAGGTTCAAAACAAATCACACAGTACATAATTTCTTCAGCCAAACGCCTTCAATACAAATAAACTTGATGGCCTTCTGCAAGTTGCCTTTATTTTTTCAACCCTTGTTCTTTAAAGCTTCACACGTCATTATTTTTTTTTTGGTGGGGGAGGTGAAGGTTTAAAATATTTCGCCCAGTACATAATTTCGTTAACCATACGCCTTCAATGGAGACAAACTTGATGGCTTCTTGTAGGTTGCCCTTATTTTCTCAATTCTTATTCTTTATACCTTTACACGCCATTTTCTCTTTTTTTTCTTTTTTTGAGGTGAAAGTTCAAAACAATTCACACAGTACATAATTTCTTCAGCCAAACGCCTTCAATACAGACAAACTTGATGGCTTTCTGCAAGTCGCCTTTATTTTCTCAACCCTTATTCTTTACAAATTTACATCTGGCAACACTGCACCACTATTGAAGACAAGGCAATTCATCCTTCATCCTTCATCCTTCATCCCTATTCTGTCCAACTCCCTAATGCAAGAGTTAACCAGTACTCTCAGTCATTCACACCTTACACTGGTAAACTCTGGAACTCCCTGCCTGCTTCTGTATTTCCATCTTCCTACGACTTGACTTCTTTCATGAGGGAAGTTTCAAGACATCTGTCCCTGATTTTTGGGTAACTCTCTTAATCTTTTAGGGAACTGGCAATCAAGTGGACCTTTTCTTTTAAGCTTTAGTTGTCCTTGGCGAGCTTCACTTATTCCATAACAAAAAAGAAAAGAAAAGAAAAAAGAAAATCCTCATTAGCTTCACGTGGCGCTCGTCAGCAACAAACGGCAGAACGAAGCTTGAGTCGATACTTCAAACCTTCCTGAGCAGTTTGAAGGTTCCCGGGCAGATTCATTGGATTATATGTTCCTCTGGTTCTCCCGGGCCTTCAGTAACTCGACCCAAGATTTACGCGTGTTATATTGAGTGTACAGAGTGAGTGTGGCTGGGGCAGGGGAGGTTTATGACTCGAAGGAGTGGAAATTAA
>NC_059273.1:19300963-19350963 GCF_017591435.1 Portunus trituberculatus
CTCGTCTTTTCCATCTCGTTTTTTCTTTTACCTTTCTTCTATTACATTTACTTTTATGTTATTTTTGTTGTTGTTGTTATTTTTAGTCCCTCACTCCCTGCCGGCGTAAGTGAGGCCAACACACACACACACACACACACACACATACACCGAGGCACATGCAGTTATAGTAATTCCCACCTCACCCACTTCACCCACCACTTTCACGTTCTGTCCTCACACCTCACCCATCACTCTTCCGTCTTCTCTTCCCACCTCACTCACCGATCACCATTAATTACTCTTGCGTCTCATCTGTGAAATGACGATCTTTCTCTTCTTCTGCTGGAAAATTATTTGGCCCGTTTTTTGTATTTGTTTTTTCTAGGTTTTAATTCATGGCTATTTCATTTTTGCTTGTTTATCTTTAAGGAGAACTAGAGTGTAAACTTGGAAGTGTTCGTGGTAGGTTTTTTTTTTTTTTTTTTTTCGTTAGTTCTGTAGTTGTTAGAATTTGTTTTAGGCGTACACACACACACACACACACACACACACACACACACACACACACACACACACACACACACACACACACACACACACACACACACACACAAACAAAAAAATCTCTCTCTCTCTCTCTCTCTCTCTCTCTCTCTCTCTCTCTCTGGTATACATTCTCTTGTTTTTATTTCATTATTCATTTCATTAGTTAGTTATTTCATCTTGATGCACACATACCACTACATTCCCGCCAATAACAAGCAACACAGTATAACTCTTTCCAACACCTTCACAGATTTAATTTATATGTTCTTTTTTCTGTTGCCCTTGTTTTCCTTCTTTATTTTTTTTTTTTAGTTGCGACCTCACTTTTCCTATTCTTTTATTTCCTAAGAGGGAGTTCCGGCCATAGAACATAGACACATATGGTATAGAAAAAATAATAAATCAAATAAAATAAATAGATAAAGGCTGAAGGAAAAGACCCACTGAAGAGATGACAGTCAGCAAACAGTAGTCAAAAGAGTTACGTAAATTAAACCTTGCTTGTCCCTCTCACTCTATATATAACCCTTACCTTCAGCGACCTTAACCCCTTCAGGACCATATTGCGTTTTCATATTCATTTTGATTAGTATCTGGTGATTTGATAAGGCTTTACGAGGGGATTAAAATAGTGAAGACTCTGGCCATTAATCTTTTGACCTCCATAGATTCTTCCTAATGCAAATCAAATTGTCTAGTCACATCCAAAAACTTATGGTAAACATGCGTCTTGAATCATAGGGACTTATATCGTTTTTTCATGTATTAGAAGGCCAAGGACAACCAAAACGAGTTATATAGATTAAACACTAGCTTGTCCCTTCAGCCTTCAACGGTCTTAACCCCTTCACTACCATGACACGTTTCCATATTCATTCTGCTTACTATTTGGTCATTTTATACAGCTTCAGAAACTTATGTGTGGATTAAAATAGTGAAGACTCTGACCATTAATGTTTTGGCCTCCACAGACCCTTCCTGATGCAAATAAAATCGTCTAATCACACCCAAAACTCATGGTAAAAATGCGTCTCAGTATTGAAAGGGTTAATATCCTTTTTTCTTATGTATTAGAGGGGAAAACTGACTAAGGGAAACGCAAATTAAACCCTGGCTTGTCCCTCCAGCCCTAAATGTAATCACTAACTTCAAAGGTCTTCATCTTTTATTTTACGTATTAGAGGAAAAAACTGACTAAGGACAACAAAAACGATGAAACGAAAAGGCTCAGTGAGAAGCCAAGCCTTAATTGTGATACGTAGCGGTCATTGTCACTATTGCCACTCATTCTGATACGTTACATCTATTTACTATCTCCTTAGGCCAGCCAGCGACTCTCGGAAACACTAGTGACCGTGACCACATTCTCTGCCTGACCTGACCACCGTAATAGTTTGTTAGTACTTAATATATTTACATTTATCTATTGTCTTCTTAGGGCAGCCAGCCACTCCCAGAAACACTAGCGACTGTGAACGCAATCCCTGTCTGACCTGACTACCCTAATAGTAATTCAGGAGGCGGTGGCGTGGTGGATAAGGTGGTGAGCGTGGGATCGAGCAGACGTCCATGCGTAGGTTCGAATCCCACCACGTACCGCCTTGAAACTTTGCCATTTGTCGAGTGGTTTAAAGTTGCCTATATGCCACCATGATACCAGGTTCTAGGTAGTTACACCAAAGATGCGCTTGGGTGGTGATATGGGCCCTAATATGGGTACCACTATAAATAAAATTGCCTGTGCCACTAATGGGTGGAAACTGAACATAGTCCTCAAGTACACCTACAGGAGATATAGGCCACAACAATATAAATAAATAAATAAAAAAAAAGATAATCAGTCGTTATTTTTGCATGTTTTGCATTTCTCTACAGTTTGTACAGGCATGCAGCGAACCTAATGAAATGAAATAAAATAAAATAAATAAATAAATGGATGGATGAGTGAATAAATACGTAAATGAAAAAGAAAGGAAAATAGAAAGAAAGAATGGAAGAAAGAAAATAGATGAGAAACCCTCGCAACACTCATTTCTGAAGATGAAAAACAAGTAACAACAATAAATAAATGAAAAAGAGACAGAAAGAAAAAGAAAAGAAAGGAAGGAAGAAAGAAAGGAAGGAAGGAAAAAATAATGAAAGAAATCCTCGTGACACTTCCTTCTGTAGATGAAAAATAAAAGAAACAAATAGATAGAAAAGAAAGAAAAAATAAATAAGAAAGAAAGAAAATAAAAAAACTCATGAAACTCCGTCTGTAGATGAAAATAAAAAATAAATGAGAGAAAGAAAAAAGTAAGAAAGAAAGAAAGGAAGAAAATAATGAAAAAAAAGAAAGAAGAAAAGGAAGAAAATGATAGAAGAAAACCCTTCATGACACTCTGTAGCGATAATGGGCTAGGGAAGCACTGAGAGATGACATAGAAAGGACCTCAGCGTTTTCAATCTCAGTGCTGCATTAGGTCAGATTAGGTTAAGGTAGGTTAGGTTAGGTCAGATTAGGTTAAGGTAGATTTAGGTTAGGTCAGATTAGGTGTGGTTAGGTGTGGTTTGGTTAGGTTAGGTTAGGTGTGGTTAGGTGTGGTTTGGTTAGGTTAGGTTAGGTCAGGTTAGGTGTGGTTAGGTTAGGTTAGGTTAGGTTAGGTTAGGTCAGGTTAGGTGTGGTTTGGTTAGGTTAGGTTAGGTTAGGTTAGGTTAGGTTAGGTCAGGTTAGGTTAGGTTAAGTGTGGTTAGGTTAGGTGTGGTTTGGTTAGGTCAGGTTAGGTGTGGTTAGGTTAGGTCAGGTTAGGTCAAGTTAGGTCAGGTTAGGTTAGGTTAGGTGTGGTTAGGTTAGGTTAGGTTAGGTGTGGTTAGGTTAGGTCAGGTTAGGTGTGGTTAGGTTAGATTACATTTAGGTTTACGTAGGGATTGGGTTGGGTTGAGTTCGGTTGGGTAAGGTTTAGGTTAAGTTAGGTTGGGTTAGGTTAGGTTAGATGAGATCAAATTTGGTTAGGTTAAGTTAGGGTGGGTTACATTGGGTTAGGTTAGGTTCGGTTATATTGAGTCAGGTTAGATTAGGTTAGACTATATTAGGTTAGGATAGGTTTGAATCCATTTAGCTCATTAATACTGCAACTGATCCCTTCAATGTGTGAAGCTTGACTTGAAGAAAGCTTCCTAGTTTGTAGTGAAATAAACGTATAGATATTAGTATGATAAGGTTATTTCCATCCCTCCTGTAGTGAATACCTGGTCAGACAGAGAACAACCTTAATTAACGACTTTTACTGCATTTGGTATATATTCCCTTCATTAGTTACCACTGAGAGACATCTTTGATTATCTTACAGCCACCTACAGTCTTAAAACTAGGCAGAAAAAAAAAACTATATTCTTGAACATTCCCTTCTTTCTTGTATATGCTTGTCAGTATCTTCTACATTACTTTCATTACTAATCACTCTGAGACATCCTTACTTCATCTACAGCTACCTACAGTCTTTTAAAATAAGCAGAAATAAAAAAAACCATTCTTTCACATTCTCTTCTTTCTTGCATATGCGTATAAAGATTGACTACATTACTGCCGGTGCTTTTAATCATTTCATATCGCAGTGAAAGGGTTAACCACACGGACTGGAACAAGACTAAGATACTGGAAAAAGACCACTGGAAACGCGCGCCCTGGTATCAAGAGATTTCCGCCTCATCAACTCCCAACCCGCAGCAGACTGTTTCTCATCTGTCACCCATCGCTTCTCCTTCTTCTTCTTCTTCTTCTTCTTCATACGACCTTATCCCCACAGTGTAGTAAGGTAAGTCGCTCGAGTTAACTTCTTCCATATATTTCTGTTCATTGTGTTCTCTTCTTGTAGTCTAAGTTTATTCGTGTCACTCTTCAGCACGTCTTTCCATCTTATTCTCTCTCTATCCACACTCCTCCTCGTAACTCTTATCAGCATTGCCTTCTTCACTGGTTCCTTCTCATCTCTCCTCTTCACGTGTTCCAAAATATCTCAGCCTTTATTTGTCACCCGTCGCTGTAATGTTGCATCTCCTCTTATCCTGCTCTTCTGAACTTGCTCTCCCTTCTCTTACTCATTCTCACTAATTATTTCATTTTGTATACATGCACCGGCCATATAGGCAACAAATTTGTATGAAAAATTAAAAGAAAACACGTTATTTCCAAAGC
This sequence comes from Portunus trituberculatus, assembly GCF_017591435.1. NCBI lineage: Eukaryota > Metazoa > Arthropoda > Malacostraca > Decapoda > Portunidae > Portunus > Portunus trituberculatus. The sequence goes on from NC_059273.1 coordinate 19,305,666, forward strand.
CACTGCCCTTCTGATCTAGCTAAATACAAGTCTCTCTTCTTTTACTCATTCTCATTCATTGTTTATTCATTTGTTTATATAGATGCATCAGATACAGGCAAAGGAAATGTATATATGGAAAGAAAAGGAAATACCAACTTACATGCCGGTCCCAAAACACACAAAAACAGTGTAACTCCTTCAGTACCGTGCCATGTCTTCATATTCATTCTGCTTACTATTTGGCGATTTTATACGACTTCAGAAACTTATGTGGGGATTAGAGTAGTAAAGATCCCAGCCATTAATCTTTAAACTTCCATAGACCTTTCCCAGTACAAATAAAGTCGTGTAATAAAAAAATCATGGTAAAAATGCGTCTCAGCACTGAAGGAGCTATATATCTTGAGTGAAGGATGTGCATGTGTAACTTCCCCAAACTGCGTTCTATGGATCACCTAATGAGACGAGATTCACGCTACGGACATTACCCCCTTCAATACTGAGACGCATTTTTACCTTCCTTTTTGGGTGTGATTAGACGATTTTATTTGCATTAGGAAGAGTCTATGAAGGTCAAAAGATTAATAGTTAGAGTATTTACTATTTCAATCGTCCTATAAGTTTCTGAAGCTGTATAAAATCTCCAAATAGTAAGCAGAATGAATATGGAAACGCGTCCTGGTACTGAAGGGGTTAACACATCAAACAATTAACAGGTGCCGGGAACAGGGAACACACGTGGCTTCGAATAACACGAAGTACCGTTGTACCGTTACTACCGCGAACAAAAAGGAATAAAAAACATCAACTCTCACATCCAGTCACTGTCCTTCTTGTTATGCAGTGAGTGAACCATCTTACAGGAGACAGGAACCAGCAAACTGACCTGAGGAGGCGGAGGAGGAGCAGCGAGTAGCGAGAGTCAGTTCGGGATGGGGCGACACACTGCTCTCCCAGCCAGCCGATCTGTAACTAAGCGCTGCCGGGCCAACTCGCCAAGAACTTCTCCGCTTCAGCGCTTGTATACCAACACCCCCGGCACCTCCACCAGCCTCCCCTCTGTGATAACCAAGAAAGGTTTATGATAAGGACATTCATGGTGAAAACAGCAGCGTAAAGGAAGCACGGAGGGGAAAATAAGTTAGAAGTTTAGTGAATATTTAGGATGGGAGGAAAAAACGTGTATGGCAAATAACTGATAAAAAGATATGATAAGAAATTTGCATATATGTCCCTTTTTACTGACGTGACTTCCTTATTTATTTTTTCTATTTTTTTTCTAACGTATCTTCAGAGCCTTGACTTTCTGGCACCGACGGGAGCAGCGCCAAGGGAAACAACATCAACAACAACAACAACAAATCGGCAACAACAGCAAACATACATCCATCCAGTAGCAGGAGGACAAAGAGGGAAACAACAACAACAACAACAACAACAACAACAATAACAACCATTTATCCAGCGACACAACACCACGGAGGGATTCATCAACAACAACAACAACAACAACAACCATCCTCCGACACGAGACCACGGAGGAAAACAGCAACAACAACAATCACTCATCGAGCGACAGAAGGCCACAGAGAGAACCAACAACAACAACAACAACAACAAACATTCATCTAACCAGCGACACGACCCACGAAGGAAAACAACAGCAACAACAACAACAACAACAACAACAACAACAATCAACAACAACAACAACAACAACAACAACAACAACAACAACAACGAACAATCATCCTTCAACAGTTAAGTCACTCCAAGGTTCCTCCGCCACGCTGCTGCCAACCTTCGCCTAACCTAACCAAACCCAGCCTAACCTTCGCCTAACCTAACCCAACCTAACTTAACCTAACTTAACCCAATCCAACTTTAACCTAACCTAACCTATCCTAACCCATCCCAACCCAACCCAACTCAACCTAACCTAACCTAACCTAAGCTCCGCCACGCTGCTGTCAACCTTCGCTAACCTAACCTAACCCAACCTAACCTAAACCAAACCTAACTTAACCTAACCTAACCTATTCTAACCCATCCTAACACATCCCAACCCAATCTAACCTAGCCTCCGCCACGCTGCTCTCAACCTTCGCTAACCTAACCTAACCTCACCAAGCTCCGCCCTTGTCTCCCGCTCATTGGTGTGGCGTGAGTGAAGTGAATGAAGCGCCACAAAGTGCAGGTATAAGCCAATTACTTGTATTTCTCTCTCTTTTCCTGTACTTCGAGTGTAAGAATAGAGCTTTCCAATGTCCAAAATTGATTGAAACTCTCTCTCTCTCTCTCTCTCTCTCTCTCTCTCTCTCTCTCTCTCTCTCTCTCTCTCTCTCTCTCTCTCTAAAGATGAAAAACAGTCACCTACTTCCCCCTAAAAAAAAAAAGACAAAAAAGTAAATAAATGGATAATAAATAAAAATAAAACTGGATATTTTTGTTCTAGAGGTGATCTGATACTCCTCTTCTGAAGCAGTTGAGGTCACAGAGAGGGAGGAGGGAAAACAAACAGGTAGGGAGTTCCAGAGTTTACCAGCAAGAGTGAACATGCTGATAAACTCTCACGTAAATATCATAAGCGCTGGAGTAACTGGGAATAGCAGCTGTGAAGACTACCCCTGTAACTCTCTATACTTCCTGACAAGGCTAGATTCATCCTGACGCTTCCTTGCAAACGCCCACCATGAAGAGACACAAAGAAAATGGACGAGAGATTGCTTAACTTAAGATTGCGCCGCCTTAGAGAGAGAGAGAGAGAGAGAGAGAGAGAGAGAGAGAGAGAGAGAGAGAGAGAGAGAGAGAAGCTTGAAGTCTCGCTCATTGGCTCGTATTCTCAAACTTTTCTGTGCTTCACCTCAACTATTTCAAAAAACTTTATCTAAATCTAAGCGAGTTTTTTAAGGAGTTTTCACGGTTCTAGAGGCAGAGTGACAAGATTTCTACATTATGAACTGGAGAAACATTTGAAAACTCCGCTATAATCATCTCTGTCCTGGAAAATAGTCATGGTGAGAGAGGAAACCGTTTCTGAATACCTTATAGTGACACTGCCGCCCACACGCAAGATGGACTGCACGTGTGTGTGTGTGTGTGTGTGTGTGTGTGTGTGTTTGATTAGACTGCTATGGGCGGCTCCTTCTAGGGAAATTACAGCCACCAAGTGTCCATCATGTCTGTGCCGCATCCAATGAGCGAATCTACTTTATCTCCACCGCGGCGATCAACTGGGGGCCATCGGAACACAGAAGGCACACGTCACCTTTCAATGAAGGGTGACAATAAAAAATAAATAAATAAATAATTAATAAATAAAAGAGACGACCAAGCGGCATCAAAGAAGGGTGACAATAAAAATAATAATAATAATAAATAAAATACGAGACGACCAAGCGGCATCAAACTATCGGCTTGTCTTATTCTTCTTTTCTTCTTCATCAGTTCTTAATTTTTTTTCTACGGTCACATTTTCTTTATGTATATTTCTGTGAGCATGTTTACCCGTATATGTATGTGTGTATGTATGTATGTATATATGTATGTATGTAGTAGATTTCTTACATTAGTATCAGTATGTGTGTGTGTGTGTGTGTGTGTGTGTGTGTGTGTGTGTTGATATCTATTTCGAAGCCGACTTTATCCATTTCATTTTATTATTTTTCCATCGCATAATCGGTTCTGTGTTTGTTGGAATAAGTTACCGGACGTATTCTTCCCGCACTTCACCCAGCTTATGTGTAATAATAGTCCATCTATCTATCTATATATGTCTATCAGTTGACTTACTAAATGTATCTATCTATTCCTCTAAAATCATACCAAATATACCACTATAGAAAAGGACACACACACACACACACACACACACACACACACACACACACACACACACAGCAGACGTAAATGATGGTGAGACAAAACAGATGCACGTGATTCCTTCTTGATACTTAAGAGACACCCAGGATTCTACACCAGCACACCAAACGACCACCATACCACCACGCCACTACACCAGCACACCACACCACACCACTACACCACAACACCACAATACCACACCACTACACCCACTAAGACGAGACACCCAGATCTCCATCATACGTATCCTCCGCAGAACTGTGTGTGTGTGTGTGTGTGTGTGTGTGTGTGTGTGTGTGTGTGTGTGTGTGTGTGTGTGTGTGTGTGTGTGTGTGTGTGTGTTTTCTTCATTTTCTTCCTAAGTGAGTAGTTTCCTTTTTTCTTCTTCTTTTGATTGAATGTATTTCTTCCTCTTCAGGGTGAGAGTAACCTTTCTTCTTCTTTTCCTCCTTCTTCTTCTCCTTCTTCATCAGACTGAGAGTACCTTTCTTCTTCTTCTTTCCTCCTTCTTCTTCTTCTTCTTCTTCAAACTGAGAGTACCTTTCTTCTTCTTCTTCTTCTTCTCCTTCAGACCGCGAACTACTTTTTCTTCTTCTTCAAACTGAGAGTACCTTTCTTCTTCTTCTTTTTCTCCTTCTTCTTCTTCTATTATTATTATTATTATTCTGACTGAGGGCACCTTTCTTTTCTTCGTTGTTCTTTTTCGTTTTTAATTTTCTTCAGATTCAGAGTAGCTTTTTTCTTCTCCCTCTTTTGTCAGAGTAGCTTTCTTCCTTTTCTTCAGTGTAAAAGATTGAGTAAAAGTCTATAATTGAAGGGAAACATTATGGAATACCACGCCTCTGAAGACCTTAATAAACACAAGAGCTAATACTCCCTTTTTCTTAACAAACACAAGAGGTAGTTCGGCTGTTTCTTTCCTTTAGTGCTTTGTTTTCTCACCAAGACTATTTTTCAAGGCCACAGAGATGATTAGCCGGATTATTAAGCGCTTCTCTTCTTAAGAATGCAGAAATCTCGTCATTTTGTCACTCACACCGATAACACATCTATAAAAATGAGAGAGAGAGAGAGAGAGATACGTACAGTCACACATACACACACACAAAGTTTCCTCATGTTTATACACTTGTTTCCCTCTTGAAAAAACTTTGACACAAACTCTCTTCTTTATCATTTCCTGCTTCTACGTCTTTTCCTTCCTCTTCCTTCAAATCTTCCCTACGTATCGCCGCTCTCTACACCTCCCTCCCACCTAAACCCTCTCCATCTCTCCTCCCCTCCTCGCTCCCCTTCCTGCCCTCCACCAAAACACCTTAAAAATGCCTGTCTTCCACAAACACTCCACAAACGCGTTCCATTTCCACACGTGTATTTGCAATGTTTTTATTTGTATTGTGTTTGTTAAAGTGTTTCCAAAAGGACGTATTGTTTAGTGAAGTGTTGTAGATAGTGGAGTGGTTTTTTTTTTTTTCTTTTTTCTTCGTTTAGTGTTGCTTATTTATTTATTTATTCGTCCTTTTTTACTTAATTAATTTATTTATTTATTGCTGCTGATACACTCTTTTAACCTCTTCCTTCTTCAGTGTTTTATATCAATACAAATTTATTACGTGGTTCTATCGTGGTTATATATAGTTCTTCCTCTCTCTCTCTCTCTCTCTCTCTCTGTGTGTGTGTGTGTGTGTGTGTGTGTTTGTTTTCTCATGAATAGCCAAAGCAAGTGACGCTTCTAGAGAGAGAGAGAGAGAGAGAGAGAGAGAGAGAGAGAGAGAGAGAGAAACACACATCAAACACACTCGACTCCGCGTCCACGCAAGAAAACAAACATCGACAAGGACGATGAAAAACAACAAAAACAGCAAACTAACTTGAGTCCAAATCCACGAGAGACAATAAACAAGATAATGGCGGGAGATAGACACATACTAACATGGCAGGTGCACGAGGGAGCGGGACAGACGGCCATATTCAGAAACGCCTTGCCTTTTTACCACTACAATTTTTCAAGTCCCCTTTACACAACTAGCAAGGTTTTCAAGACAGTTTCTCCTTATGATCAATTAGAAAGCTTGCTAATCTATCACCAAAACCATAAAAATACCCTTAAAAACATGAGTATCTTCAATTAGAGCTTTTGGAACTAGTCGTCGTGAGTGCAAAGCGTTTATGAATAGGGCTGTCTTAGAGACGGAGAGGGATAGCGCGCCTCGGTGACAGCAGACTGGGAGCGGCACCACCAACACCAGGAACGGCAAAAGGCATACCACTGATTGAGAAACGCTATGCTCTCCTGCCACGACTATTTTCCAAGCCCACAGAGATGATCAGTCGGGTTCCCAAGAGTGCTTATCCTGTTAATAGTGTGAAAATTTTGTTAATCTGCCGCTAAAACTGTAAAAAGAAAAAAAAAGAAAAAAAAAAACCCTTAATCCTTTCAGTACTGGGACGCATTTTTACCATGAGTTTTGAGTGTGATTTTGTGGTTTGATCAAATTAGGAAGGGTTTATGGAGGTCAGAAGATTAATGGTCCAGAGTGCTCACTATTCTAATCCTCCCACACAAGTTTCTGAAGCTGTATAAAACCACCAAATACTAAGAAGAATGAATATCAAAACCCATCATGGTAGAAAAGGGGTTAAGTGTGAAAAATTTGTTAATCTGCCGCTAAAACTGTAAAATCACTTACAAATCTCGTGTCACTGTAACATTCATTTTTTTTTTTTATGTAAGAGGGGAAAGCTGGCCAAGTCTAATAAAACGATAAAAAAAAAGGCCCACTAAGTTGCCAGTCCCCTTGCAGGTTCGAGAGTGTTAACCAAAAAAAAAATGGAGCAATTGTCTTGAAACCTCCCTCTTAAATGCAGTGAAGTCAATGGGAAGTTAGAAATACAGAGGCAGGCAGAGAGTTCCAGAGTTTCCCAGAGATAGGTATGAATGACTGAGAGTACTGTGAATGTTTTGAGAGAATAGTGGAGGAGCGGTGGGAGGTGCTTCAGAATGTGCTTCAAGGTTCATTAGGTTCAGTTTCCTATACATTTCGTCTTTTAGTCTTTCATTTAAGAGTTCCTGGCTGAAGCTGTGGTGTGTCAGACTTTTCATATTCCTGGTAGAAATTTGGACCAGTTTTTTCTTTCATTTATATACAATTAACAGGCAAACACTCATAAGAAGAGGATCAAGTTGTGTAACCTTTCAAAATGGTCTATGGGGAAAACGAAGCGTGGATTAACCCCTTCAATACAGGGACATGTTTTTACCTTGAGATTTGTGTACGATTAGACCATTTTACTGACATTAGGAAGGGTCTATGGAGGTCGGAAGATTAATGGTTTAGTCTTCACTATTCTAATCCCCACATGAGTTTCTGAAGCTGTATAAAATCCCCAAATAGTCACAAGAATGAAAAGGAAACGTGTCATGGTACTGAAGGGGTTAAGAAGGATTTCACATCACTACACCATTAACAGTTAGAAAACACTCTTAAGGTTAGGTAGATGGAATGTGAAAATGATTAATTAGCAGCAAAGGAGGAAAATAGATGAATTAATAGAACAGTAAGAAAGAAGAAAGAATACATAAAACTTACAAGAACATAATTAATTAGCTAAGTGGATTGTGAGACTGGCCTACGAGGAGAACAAAGTCAAAAAGCACAGGTACAATTCTAACAAGGCTTCCATATCATCCATCGGTAGAAGAAAAAATAATGAATGAAATAATAATAGATAAAAATAATAATAGATAAACAAAACCTAGTGATAAGAACGATATGAAGCGAACAAAGTCATGAAGCACAGGTATGATTCTAGCAAGGTTTGTAATTAATAGGGGAAAAAAGAATGAATAGATAGAAAAATGAATAAACAAGTACAACAAAATAATAAAATAAGATACAAAACTCACACATAAAAACGATATGAAGAGAATAAAATATCAAGAAACACAGATATGATTCTAGCAAAGGTTTATAATAGAAAAAAATAATAGATAAATAGAAAAATGAATACATAAATAAGATAGAATAACAAAATAAGACAGAAAATTCTCACCTAAGAACGATTAAGAGAACAAAAGGCTAAGAAGAACAGACTTAGATTTAACAAGCCTTCTCCTTCCCTCATTAACAGCAAAAAATAATCATAAATGAATAAATAAAGATAAAAATGAATAACAAGAAACAAATAGAATAAAATAATAGTAAAATGAAATAAGCAAACAAGATAATAACAATGACAATAGCAATGACAAAGATCTCCTCCCAAATACGTGATTAATGAGAATGCACAACGACGAGAACAAAACATGAAAACCACTTGAACTAAAACCATCTGAGCTGAAAAGGATGTACAAAACTCAACAAAACACAAACACCATCTCAACTTCACTAATCGTATCCATGAAGTGTTTCTCTTTGCCTTCTTAATCTTTGAGTCTTTCTGTCTGGTCCGCTTTGGGCTTTCACCTGCTTACACGCTGCAAGAGGAACGTTTATCACAGACAAGCTTCAACGTTCATTGGCAAGAGGAACGTTTATCACAGACGCGCCTGAACGTTCATTGGCAAGAGGAACGTTTATCACAGACGCGCCTGAACGTTCATTGGCAAGAGGAACGTTTATCACAGACGTGCTTCAACGTTCATTTGCAAGAGGAACGTTTATCACAGACGCGCCTCAACGTTTTCTCTTTGTAACGAAGGGTGATTGAATTAGAGTAAGAGTGAAGTAGTGGTGGGTAAATAGTGAGCAAAGGGTGAATGAGTGAGTAGAACGAGGCATTAGATACCTGCCCAAACGATCATTACTCCCAGTGAGGTCTAATAACATTGGTTCAAGGGGTGCTGTGAACTTATCCTTAAAGCCAGATGTGACCTCAATGAACGTTTCCCTTTGCGTCTCACAGCACAAGGGGGCGGTCACAGCCTGCCCTCTGGAGACAACTTTTCCTTCACACACTACTTGCACCTACACACACAAACATTTTTCATTCAACATTTAGAATTGAAAAAGAAAATATATGGCGACTCCTGTGCCAACCATGGAGTCCCGTTTTCTTTTCACTTTTTAAAAGCCTTGCGCTTCAGGGAGCTTTTTTTTATCTCTTTTTATTTATTTACTTATTTATTTGATTTTTTGTTGCCCTTGGTGGTTGTCCCTCGTACATCAAAAAAGGTAAGTTTGAGAAGGATTGATTTGATTGCAGTGAGAGTGAGTAAAGGGTGAGTAAGGGTGAAGTAAGGGTGAGGAGGTGGTGAAGTAAGGGTGAGTAAGTGAAGGAAGTCATGTAGGATTATTGTGTTGTCTTGCAGTGTTTTCCTCTCTCTGTGTAGATGCTCCTGGGATGAGTGGCGGAATGTTGTTGTTATATTTTCTTTCTATGTATGAGGGAGGACTGACCAAGGACAACACAAAGATAAAGAAAAAAAAAAAAAAAGGCCCGCTCAGTCGCCAGTGTGTGTCAGTTCTTTCAAATCCAAGCAAAAATTTCCAATGGAGCACAAATTCTGAAACGTCTCTCCTCTCCACCTCTACTGCTTTACAAAGACTAGCTTTTTTTTATGGAATAGGGAAACTGACAAGGAAACAAATAAAAATAAAAATGCCCACTTTATTGCCAGTTCCCTAAAAGATTAAGTTATGCAGAAATCTGGGACAATTGTCTTGAAACCTTCCTCTTTACCCCTCCAGTACCATGACGCGTTTCCATATTCATTCTGTTTACTATCTAGTGATATTATACAGCTTCAGAAACTTATGTGGGTATTAAAATAGAGAAGACTCCGGCTGCTAATCTCTACTAATCTTCTGACCTCCATAAAACCTCCCTATTGTAAACAAAATCGTCTAATCATGACCAAAACTCGTGGTAAAAATGTGTCCCAGTATTTAAGGGTTAAAAGAAGTCAAGTCGTAGGGAGATGGAAATACAGAAGCAGGTAGGGAGTTCCAGAGTTTACCAGAGAAAGGTATGAATGATTGAGAGTACTGGTTAACTCTTGCATTAGCGTAGGAGAGAATAGAGGTGAGAGGGAGAAGAAAGCCTTATGTAGCGGGGCCGTAGTTGAAGTTACAGTGATTTAGGAGTGTTTATCTCTTGGGTGTTGACGGGTAGACTGTCTCTATTGAGCTCTAGTTGAAGGAAGGTCTGAGAAGTGAGAGACACAACGTCCAGTCAATCTTAACGTGTGCTGCCATATATCAACCATCCCTTACCAGGCGACGCGTGCCAAACAACTACCTCACAACACACCACCATGCCCATAAATGTATTAAACCCTCCCCATGCACCTTAGCCCTTCCCATCTCTCTCTCTACCCTTTTGTTTTTGTCCAGGGGGTGGGTGGCAAGGTCCATCCTCCTCCTTTGTATTTAATTAATAATGCAGCAATAAATGTATCAAAATCTCTCTCTCTCTCTCTCTTTTCCTCTTCTCTCTCTCTCTCTCTTGAAAGGGACTTCGTAGTGTGCAGCGTGTGGGGAGAATGGACAGGAAGAAAACGGACGGTGATTTTAACATTGCAGCGTCTTACTTTGACTATTGTTAATACTCTTTGGTGGGAGATGCTTGGCTTGTGTTGTCCATTGCTTTACTCAGCCATCAGGTTATAGTTTTCAAAGGTTAGTGGTGTGATAACTCAGTTCTCAAGGCTGTGTTTTCCCTATTAATGATGAAACACACTTAAATGACTGGTAACTTTCACTCGGGCATGTTACATTTAAGAGACAATGTAATGAATGTAATGTCGGTGGTAAGAGTTGTAATTAGCTCCGATTTTAGTCTCAGGAAGCAATGTAGAGGCTAGAAATAAAGCGAATAGGGTGCTAGGAGTTATAATTAGCTCTTGGTCACACAAAGCAATGCATAGAGATTAGAAATAAGGCAAATAGGTACTAGGAGTTATAGTTAGCTCTTGGTCTCAGGAAGCAATGCAGAGGCTAGAAATAAGGCGAATAGGGTGCTAGGAGTTATAGTTAGCTCTTGGCCTCAGAAAGCAATGCTGAGGCTAGAAATAAGGCAAATAAGATACTAGGATTCATCTTTAGGAGTGTTAAAAGTAGAAGTCCCGTAGTAATATTAAATCATATTTGGCCCTGGTCAGACTGCATCTAGATTATGTTGTATAGTTCTGGTCTCCATGTTATAGGAAGGGTATAGGTCTATTAGAGTCAGTGCCAATAAGAATATCTAAAATAAGAAATACAGGGAGGAGAGATATTCCCTACGAGGCGAGGATGAAGAAACTAAATTTGGATTCTTTAGCGAGACGTAGGTTAAGAGGTGACCTGATAGAAGTATTTAGTGGTATAGGGATTACAAGGAGGACATGAGCAAAGTTCTTCGGATTAATAGGCAGGAGAGACACCAGAAATAGTGGGTTTAGGCTTGAGAAATTCAGGTTTGGGAAAGAAATGGGGAGGAACTGGGATTCTAACAGAGTGGTTGATGATTGGAACGGTCTCAGTATTCATGTTGTTAGTGGTGAGTCAATAGGGAGCTTTAAAAACAAGATTAGATAAATTTATGGATGGGAATGATAGATGAAATTAAGTAGCTCTGTCCATACAGGGACTGCCACATGTAGACCCAACAGTCTCTTGCAGCTTCCTCATTTTCTTGTGTTCTTAAGTAAGCGATCTATGCAAAACTACAAGTCATATTCTACTTCGATATACGATCTACATGTTGCATTTATTCATTATGGCTCAAATTATATATTCTACGTGTACATATATTTACGAATAATAATAACAATAACAATAATAATAATAATAATAATAATAATAATAATAATAATAATATATATATATATATATATATATATATATATATATATATATATATATATATATATATATATATATATATATATATAATAATAATAATAATAATAATATTGATAATAATAATAATAATAATAATAATAATAATAATAATAATGATCATAACAATAATAATAATAAAAAATATATAATAATAATGATAATTGTAATATCAATGATAATAATAATAATAATAATAATAATAATAGTAATAATAATAATAATAATAATAATAATAATAATAATAATAATAATAATAATAATAATAATAATAATAGTAATAATAATGATAATAACACCAATAATAACAACAACAACAACAACAACAACAATAATAATAATAATAATAATAATAATAATAATAATAATAATAAGCCTTGTTTTGTACTGAGAATACCTCGAGTCAGCTTTCAGGAATTCATTGCGCTTGGTTACTACGTCCAAACTTCACTCTAAGGACAACTAAAGTATTAATTACGCTTCTTGTTGCTGTGTTTTGTTGTTTCCTTCACTTATATTTATCGCTATTTTTTTCTATTTTTTGTCCATTTTCCACACTTCTTTATTCCTGTTTTTTAGTGTGTTTTTTTCTTATTTAATTCCTAAACACCAGGATTTCCATAAACAGCATTCTCTCTCTCTCTTTTCGAATCCCATACTTATTATTACATCCCTGTTTTCATAGCTTTCATTTATCTCCCAAACACGAGAATTTTCGTAAACAACATTCAGTTTCAAATCTTCAAATCTTTGGCCAAATGCAGACGGTGGTGTATCATTCACGTTTCACAAGTTTGCTGGCAGATTCCTGATCCAATAACACTGAGTCTGAGAAAGGAGGAGATTGCATTCATCAATCTGCATTTTCTTGACGTCAACACGCGTATCAAAACACTTTCATTACCACCACCACCACCGCCGCCTGCCACGTCCGTCTGTCTCCCTCGCTCCGGTCAAGACGAGGAGACATGAAGGCAAGCACGATATGACACGTTGACGTGAGACCTGCTGTTGTTTTTATCATGTGTTGTTCTGTTCTATGAGGCATCTCCTTCGCGCTTGAACTACTGTTACTGAGGAGAATGTATGATGGTGTTTTCTTCACGCGTTTCATCACACACACACACACACACACACACACACACACACACAGGCGACCTTGAACAAACACGAGCATTACCATCATCTCCATAACTTGCAAGCATTCCACTTATCAACTTTTCTTACTTCATATATTCTCAAAACATTGCAAATCGTATGTATGTTAGATCCATAAACACGCCATGTTATTTTGTTATCCTTGCTGTAGTATTCTGTTCACTAAATTAAGCTTTGATTTATAGTGTACTCACTCATGCCTTTTGTAAGTTTTCAGGACCTCTTCAACAGTGATGTACGTACTGTATAATTCGTCAAACGACATATGAGACAAATAAAAGGAGATGAACACGCTCGTCCAGCATTACGCGATGCAAACAGTCTGAGTAACTGACTGATTCATTTACAGAGGTAAGGCGCCCCAACATGGCAGTTACATGGCACTGATATAGTGTGGACAGCTAAACTACATGCCAGCTCCACACACCTCAAGCTACAGAATAGTGTGTTTCTTTGAAGGTGTTGTATAGCATTGTTCAAGTCCTATTTGTTTATCAGCACTTGGACAACAAATATGAAATAAACGAGCATTTCTTTTATTTAGCAAGTAACAAAATCTAGACACATACATGGACACAGTGTGAAACAAATCACATTTAATGGAAGCACTTCAAATGAAACACTACAACCAACTAATTAGAGAAACAGGAAGCAGCTCACCTAGTACTTTTATGTTAGAGATCAGAGGCTACCAGTTTCCGAAGACATCTTAGCAAAGCGTATGTCTTCCTGCAGCTTGGCGTATTCCTTTAACAAATCCTGGAACTTTGGGTCTAAATGTTCGTAGGCAGCCATAGCGTGTCTCAGTTTGGCAAGCGACTCCTCGGCTTGTGTTCTCCGCTGCAGCAAATGTCCCTGCAGCATCTTGAGGGCCCGCACAGACTGACTGCTGTAAGTGGCTGTTAAAATTTCCAACTCAAGACACCTGTAAATGAAAAGTGTGCCTCAGTAACCTATCATAATTAAATTGAACTGTTTTGTATTGCACCATTACCTTATAGCACTACAAAGTCAACCAAATCAAAACATTTAGCCTTTTTTTCTTTTTGGCTAACACTCTTAGACTTGCTAGGGAAATGGCAACTTAGTGGGCATTTTTTCATTTTACATTGCCCTTGGCCAGGTTTCCCCTCCTACATAAGAAAAATCGTTGAATAGGTATGCTGGGATGATGGGCATTTTTTCATTTTACATTGCCCTTGGCCAGCTTTCCCCTCCTACATAAGAAAAATCGTTGAATAGGTATGCTGGGATGATAACTTTCCACCACATATCAGTCTTACCTTAGCTTCAGGAAGTGAGTTTTGAGAGTGATGAGGGAGTTGGCCAGGTGATGTGCTGGATACAGGGAGAGTCGGTGCTTTGACACAAGGGTCTTCAGAATCTTGCTGTACTCAAACAGTAGGCTATAAACCTAAGGGACAAAAGTAATACAACCATTCAAGTATTTCTACAAACAATTCTCCTCAATCTTTCTTCAAATATTTAAAGTAATACTACCATTAAAGCATTACAAATAATTCTTTGCAATCTTAATTCAAATGTTGAAAGTAATACTACTATTAAAGCATTTCTATAAACAATTCTTTTCTGTCTTTACCAACACTGTCAATCGGGTTCAGTCTAAATCAGTGGGAAGAACAGAGGGATGACTTGAGAAGATATATGTAAACAGTACAAAGAGGACTTGGGGCAAAATGAAGAGATTGTGGGAGAAGGAATAGACAAATTGTGAAAGAGACTTATAAACCATTCAATTCTGTAAGGAAAATATAGATATCAGATGAAAAGACATGAATCCACGACCATGACAACACTCTGCTTCATATATACAGTAAAACATTGATAAAAGAGTCTTGGAGAAGATTTCAAGATGCTATAGTGAACAGCTGCAAATGAATGGCCAGATGACAGAAAGATTGTGTGGGGTGATGAGTGTGAATACATGAGTGTCGGTAGCAGTGCATCACGTTGGAAAGCCTCAGGTCAGGTTCACTTAGACCATGAAGTACTCAGATGGACTCAAGGTCTATGCATTTAGTGGAGAGGAGAGAAGGGCTGGCAGGTGTAAACTAGGGCTGGCAGGTGTAAACTAGGAGTATAAGAGCATGAGGGTACTTCAATTTAGGGATTTCCTTCTTCATGTAAGAGGGGAAAACTGGCCAAAGACAACAGAAGTGCTTAACAAGAAAGGCCCACTTAGATGCCAGGTGTACACTTAAAGCAACATCACAATACACACCTTTTGACTAAAGTGGTGAGTCTGAATTACACAATGGGTGAGCTTGCTGCTTTCCTCAGCCAGCCTCTGCTTGGTCGTTTCCAAGTGTTCAACAACCTTGCTAGTGTCCTGCCAGTCACAATCTTCAAAGTCTGTTATGAAAACTCAATATCTAAGTGTTTTCTTCCTCTATCAAAATTAATTAGTATATAATTTAAATAGTCACACAGCTTCTGTTTGCTTGCAGTATTCTAAACTCCCACCATGCCCCTGATGTTCCCATTAATTCACTACAATCTGTTGATCACTTAAAAAATTGCCAGCAAATATATTGTACGAATGAGTCAATAAT
The DNA here is from genome assembly GCF_017591435.1 of Portunus trituberculatus. NCBI lineage: Eukaryota > Metazoa > Arthropoda > Malacostraca > Decapoda > Portunidae > Portunus > Portunus trituberculatus. The sequence continues at coordinate 19,321,066 of NC_059273.1, forward strand.
GCCATAAATTTTGTAAAACAGGAGAAATAATCAGTCACTTTAAGATTCCTTACCAACAGGATTTAAGAATGATCTTATTTTGATCCATTCCTGCTCCAGAAAAGCTTCCATTGCAGCACTCAAGTCTTTGATGTACAGCTCTGGGGTGAGAGCCTTACTGCGCCCCACCATATCCGCAGGGCTGATGCCGAACAGTGTCAGCTGAAGGATAGACAAATACATATACAGTGAAAACAGTGCAATGTCTGCAATCATGAGGACAATGTTAGGCATTTCAGTTCTTACTAATCAAAGTGCAGTGTCCACACCTCCTTGTTGCCTCCACCTTTCTCTTGTGTCCCTGGACTGCTCTTTGTCAGCACCAAGTGGTCCTGCAGCTCTGATAGAGTGACGGCCTCCATCATCTTTCTCATGCCCTGGTTTTTCACGGAATTGATCATCTCATTACATGCAGAGTTTGAACATCTTATATTGAATTCAGTATTACACAAACATTATTAATTTGTTAAATAGTATAATGAAATATGAGATGGTGAAGATATCCAATGTAACAAATCTATATTAACACCTCTGACCTCTTCTATTTGCTATTTGACTCCATACAGAAACATTAAAAAATATAGACATGTATAGTATGTTTATACATATATACACATAGAACTAGTTTTGAGTGTCTACATTACAGTAATTCATGTTACCTTCTTTTGGTAGATATTTAATTCATGTCTTAATCATTTTCATATATGTATGAGTGACAGCTTACCTTTTCCTTCTCCGTCTCCCCATCACTCATGTTGAGAAGCACATCCTGGGACACCCAGTGCAGTGTGGCTGCTTCTAGATATTTCACCCTGGAACAAAGTAAGGCTGTCTTCACATACGTTACTCAAAACAAATAAGAAAATATCTCTCTGAATACATTAAACAAACCTATTATAACAAGATACTCATACACACCACAACCATTACACATTGATGCTACCATTCATGTTGCAATGTTTGTTATCTATAACTAAGAAAACCTCTAGCTAGCTGCAAAAGATTTCATTGTGAACACTGACTGTGGCACGGAGTTCTGTAAAGTCTGTCCCGTGAGCAAATGAAACAAATTCTGAGGTGTTTGATGAGGTGTCTGTGGGAATGAGTTGCAAGCCAATATTTTCATTCCAATCATACACATATATCACTGCCATATAATGAACCTTTTCTGGACAAACCACTTTATTGTTTCTTTAGTCTTAGTTTGTGCAGCGTAAATGATGTGTGGTGTGTGGTGCCTTAGCCTCAGCCACCCTATGTGGGCTTGCCAGCCTGGTATGTACAGTGACTGTAGCTATAGATAGTTCATCTGGTGGAGGCCTACCTACACTAGCAAAGCCACAAAATGAAGTTATAGCTAGGTCAATAAAAGCAGCCACACATACAGCATAGACAGCACAGAACCACCCTTAGTGGATTCCTTTGATGACGAACACACTGACGAACTCCAGATGCATCATGGCTGCTAAGACATCATGTAAGCAGCTAAACTTCAATTAAACTAAGAACACAATGACCAAATTTGTCATAATATCTCAACACTTTCACCATTGCAGTGAGTCTTTTGCTGAGCAGTGCACACACCTGGTGTGCTTGAGGGTGACTGAGGCATGCATGAGGCGGGTCTGTGTGGCTCGGAGGACGCCTGTCGGGGTGAGGCGGAGGGTCAGGTCCTCCAGAAGGTGGCTCAGCTTGGGGTGCTTGGTGACATCCTGATGGGACACATACACTGGCAGGCTCTCACTCACTGAAATATCACACAACAATAACAACAAACTTTACATAACTGTGAAAATAAATTAATTAATAACAAAACAATATAAAGCAAGGTCCTACAAATTGTACTCCCATAAGATGCAAGTTCTCTTCAAGTTAGAATGAGTCTCACTCCTGATTACAGACTGTATGAATAGAGATGCGAGCCTGTGTTGTATTATAATTTCCTCCCATATGCTGTGACTACATTGCTGTTATTTCTACATATCTTACAGACTGTGTTTCCATTTTCCTATGATCTAACCTCATTTAATCCCTTCAATACCAGAATGTATTTTCATATTCATTCTGCTTCCTATTTAGTGATTTTACACATTTTCAGAAACTTATGTTGGGGATTAAAATAGTGAAGACTGAGGCCATTAATCTTCTGACCTCTACAGACCCTTCCTAATGTCAATAAAATTGTCTAATCTTACCCAAAACTCATGGTAAGAATGTGCCCCAGTATTGAGGAGTTTAAGAGAGAGGTTTCAAGACATTTATCTCATCCTTTTGGCTAACTCTCTCAGACCTACTTGGGAACTGGCATTTTGGTAGGCCTTTTTGTTTAATAATTTTTGTTGCCCTTGGCCAGATTTCCTCTCTTACATATAAAAAATAAACAACTGGTGAGTATGTAAATTGGCAAGTAGTGAAGGAAGATATCACACGGTTAGTGAATTGCTGCATTTACTCACAGCGATTAGATAGAGCCTCAGGAGACACCTCAGAGGAAAGGTGTGCCATTCTGTCCAGTGTCACCAGCGGCAGGATGGTTGTCACTGAAATGAAATAAAAAGGAAAATGGTTGCTATGATAGAAATAACAAAATATACATTCAAACTAAGGATGTGATGTCCTCATGACTCTGCGTGAAGGCCTATAAGTAGGTATGAGAATCATGCTTGTGGTGTGTCTCTGTTAGTAAAGACCCAGTAAGCAAGCCAGTGCCTGTCATCCTCCTGTCTGTCTGTGAGTCTGCCTTGCCCTGCCTTCCAGTGTCTTGCTGAGAGGTTTGCAGTGCACACAGCTACAGTCACTGAACCCATAGTGTAAGTGTTACTTCCTGCTTGTCCTGCAGCTGTGTAAATGCTGTGGTGGTGGCACAAGGGCAAATGGGAGGTATGTAACAATATATACAGCATATTTCAAACTGGTAGTTATCAAGACTGGACATGTGGCTCTATTTTCCCTTACAATCTTGAGAAACCTGGTGGGAAAATGGGGTTTATGGGTGGGAAAGCTAAAAATGGCTAAATTTCACCTTTTGCAACCAAATAGTATAAGCAGGGAGCACCAGCTGCTGTTGTTATGATGGGTGCTAGCTTTGATATACATATACTACACAAACAAAAAAACTACAGAAACAAAATCTTTAGAAATTATAGTCTATACCAGAGGTAGGCAACTTTTTAGCGTGTGCCAAAATTGCCAAAATTTCTGACTTAAAATTTGTCCCTGTGCCAACCAAATTTTTTAACTTTTTTTTTTATACCTCTTAAACTTTAAGTACTTAAAGAACTTTTTAAAGATCATTTTTTTTCAATTGTACAATTGTACAATTAACAAAATTTACCAAAACATTTCAAATGCAATTTTGACGGCTAAACAGTTATGTCAAATCAAAAGATATATCTGAGCTTGTGTTGCATTTTCCTCAACTCTTGAAAAACAAATAGTTGTATTGGTTAACTCAATACATTGCATCTTACGACACAAAAAAAAAATCTATAAATATTCTCTTCTGACTCCCCTGTTGCCCTCGACTACCAAAAACACACACAAAAAAAACAGTAACCTGTGTTTTTGTGTGCCAGAAACAAGTCACTGGTGCGTCACATTTGGCAGCATACCAAGGGTTGCCCACCACTGCTCTATGCTTACTTATGGACACTAATCTAACCTAACATTACTTAACCTTACCTAACCCAGCATTATCCAACCTAACCCAACATTAATTAACCTAAGCCAGCATTACCCAACCTATCCCAGCATTACCCAACATAAGCCAGTATTACCTAACCTAACCTAGCATTGCCTAACCTAACCCAGCATTACCTAGCCTAACCCATCACTACCTAACCTAAACAGAGATACGTTGGTAGCACTGCAGTAGGTAGGCTAGGTTACGTTTGGTAATATTGGGGTTAAGGAATATTAAGTTAGGTGAGGTTGGGACATAAGGAGGCAAGGAAGGTGGATGAGAGGAGAGAGGACAGTGAAGGTAACGGGCAAGGATGAGGATGGGCGAGGGAGAGGAAGTGGAGGGTGGAGGAAGGCAGAAAGACAGGAGAGATAAGGATAACAGATGAAAATATGAGCTGGAGGGAAACAGGTCAACTCATTACTGGACTAAGGCTTGACGATTGACAAATAGTGAAGGAAATTAAATAAATAAGGAAAAAAAAACGTATAGATTAGTCACCTATGATGTCAAACTCTTCGTTCTTCCTGCAGGGCCGTGAAAAGAGATGATTGTTAAAAAATTTTCGAACGTCAAGGTTAAACTTCTCCGCCAACGACCACTCATCAGTGTTGCCAGATCAAGTTGCCAAAAGTTCCCTGTTTTGCCTAAAAATATTTCCCTATTCAGCGCAGCATTTCCCTGTCGTAATTTTTTACTTCTTACATACGTACATACACACATTCGTGTGTATGTATATATATATATATATATATATATATATATATATATATATATATATATATATATATATATATATATATATATATATATATATATATATATATATATATATATATATATACACACACACACACACACACACACACACACACACACACGAATATATAATAATGAGTACTATAATGTAAACATAGTTAAACTTCATTGTTACCTACCTAGAATGATTGCTATGCCTGTAGATCTGAAGTTTTGTAGATGTCAGCTGTCATAAGTTCTAAGTGCCCCGGTGTAACTTTGAAACTGTGAGCTGATGAATTTTCAAAAATTTTCCTTGCATGAAGCATTCCATTTAGCGATTCTGTGTTCAGTGAATTACGAACTTTGGTCTTCATTAAATTCACTTGAGAAAACACCCTTTCAACACTTGCACTAGAGTGAGGAAGACACAACAGATTTTTCATGAAATTTCCTAGTAGTGGAAATAATGGGGAATCATCACCTTTTTTCAAGTCTCCAACCTTTTGCCAGAACTTGTATACATTAATATCAGGTTCTACATTAAGTTCAGTGTTTTTCAGAAAACGCCATTCACCGTCTATCTCATTTAAGTCATTTTCAGACACCAAGTTAGGAAACTGAGCAGCTAGGGGGGCAACAGAGGGAATTGTCTTCATCAGTACACTTTGTGGATCTAGAGCCTTGAGATTTGTAAATACAGAATCACTGAGATTAAACCTTTGCAAAATTTGAGAGGCTCCTTCTATGTAAAAGTCCAGACATCTCAACTTGAACGTGTCCAGTTGCTGCTTGTCAAGGTTTTGGTATTTCTGAAGGGGTGCAGTTACTCGTCCTCCAAGATATAGCTCTTCCAATTTAACTCGTCACATTCCTTTCGACCAAGGACATTTTTCACGATGGCTGCACATTTAGTTTTGTCGCACTTCAATTTTTTTGCGACATCTGAGTCTGGACATATCGCTTGGATAGCGAGAACAAGTTTATCTGCAGATGAGAATGGAAGATTTAGCTCGCTCACTACTGCAGCCAACCGTATCTCTGCTTCTTTCACTTGTTTTTCAGCATGCCTTTTTCCACTAACACTAGGCATATCAAGTACACTAACTGTGCGCTTTGCACTTTCAACTATCTTAATATGTTTTGCTCCAGCAGCATGCTTTTCTATTTCTGACTTGCCCGCCTTTCCGTCAGAGTTACACAATTTACAGTGGTAATACAAAAGTCCCTTGTCACTCTTCGTCAGCCAACTTTGAAACAATGGGTCACTTTCCCATTTTTCTGTGTATTTCTGCGAATATGGCTGCCTTTTGCGTTTGGCTGGAGGAGTAGACATGACTGCTGTACGCGTTCCAGTAATAGAATCCTTCAGAGACTTCCAGACCTAACTGAGCTGAGCGACAGTGTATGAAAGACTGAGGGAGGCAGATTCGTATACTGGACTCGTAGGAAGCGGACAGGGTGAATACGCGTCTCTGTCTCGTAGAAATACACGTTCAGCTATCAAGCAGGGGCGAGGGAAGGAAGGGGAGGGACGATATACGGATCTCATACGTGTCATGACACTGTTTAGGTGAATACGGGTCTCTATCGGTCTCGTAGAATACAGGTTCAGCTAGCTAGCAAGGGCGAGGGAGGAAAGGAAGGGACGGTATACGGGTCTCGTACAAGTCATGACGCTGTTTGGGGATGAGGGAAGAGTGAACGGTGGAGGAAGGATATAGTGATCGAGAGACCTCAGAAGTGGATTGAAATTCAATTGAGAGGGAAAGGAAACAATAAATAATTGATAAAAATTAATACAAATAATTATTATACGGATGACGGGTGAAGAAGGATGGGAGGACAAGGGTGGGGACTGCGGATCAGTGATGTTAACTTTTCTAGCCCACATTGTCGTACCGAACCACCAGAATTATCGTATTTTGCCTAATATTATCGTACTTCCAAAGGAAAAAATAATATACACACATCAGAACTGCATTATACACTGTATTGAACATTTCATTAATTTTCATATGCAAATGACATACTACACATACAAAGGTTACACAAAGGTGTGTGTGTGTATATATATATATATATATATATATATATATATATATATATATATATATATATATATATATATATATATATATATATATATATATATATATATATATATATATATATATATATATATATATATATATATATATATATATATATATATATATATATATATATATATATATATATATATATATATATATATATATATATATATATATATATATATATATATATATATATATATATATATATATATATATATATATATATATATATATATATAATGAAAACTGTATATTGATAAAAGCTTACATACAGTGTCAATGTGCATGTATCTCCAAGGGGTCAACGTATCAGTCAACCGTCAGTCCATCACTCTCCGCAACACAACCTACACTGGAAAACCGTTAACAGAACAGAACAGAATCAGAAAAGGAAAGATGGGGAGGGGGAAGTGGGGACAGAAGAAGAATAGATGGGTGATAAGAAGGGAGCTTCAGTAAGAGGGTAAAGTCACTGGGGCTTGACCCAGGCGCAAGATGGTTACTGAGCGTTACGTCTATTATAGAAGTTCTTTATAGAAGAGATGGACGCGGCAAGGGAGGCCGGCACCAGACCAGGGGGAGCCAAGCAGAGCGCATTACTACCGAGCACGCAAGAGCAAAGGACCGCCAATGCCACGGACGAGGGCGACGCACCCACACGGAAGTGGCGGCCAAACCCTCTCGTTTTCAACCGTTATTATTTATTTCTTTATTTATTGTTGCCCATTACTGCCACATAATGAGAATGTTTTGTTTTTTCATACCGTTATACGTCAAATAGAACATATGATAATAGAAGGAAAACTCGCTCCTCACATAACACTAAGGCCGGGAGCACACTAGCGACTTGTCGCGTCCACACGATGTGGTCGTGTTTGGAGCACACTGGCGACACGACGTGGCGACCACTTGTGACGACCACAGAGCGACGGAGCACACTGGTGAGGCGACGGCCCGACGTGGCGACCACATCGCTGAGTCACGCCCCCACCCTTCGAGATCTAATTAGTTTCAGCATGGACTCCGAAGATGAAACACTTGCATTACTTCTGCTTCTGCGGCGCCGCCGTCGTCGTCGTCGACAGAGAGCACTGTGGATGCACTCAATTACTGCATCAAGGCTGACTAATGGACAATTTTACACCATAATGGGTGACTTAAGAGCAGACAGTGCAAAACTCTTCAACTACTTCAGGATGTCTCAAGAAAGTTTTAATGAGCAAGGGGTGTGTACCCAAGCACGTGCCCACCCTGACTGACTGACAGTGGCGAGTGGCGGGAACAACCACTGTCGCTAGTGTGCGCGGGCCCGGCGATAAAACCACACCACGCCTGTGGCGGGGATGAGCGACAGAGAGCCACAGTCGCTTGCCACAGTCGCTAGTGTGCGCGGCAAAGCTTGAAAACAATGGAAACATATGGGAGACCACATCCCTGCCACACGATGCTGTGGCTTTGTGGCGCCACAGAATCGCTAGTGTGATCCAGGCCTTAGTAAGAGTCACACTAATAAGATCATTTTGTCACTTGACACAGACTGACTGACAGCGTCTCTCTCCTTTTTCCTTCCCTCCCCAGTCCCCAGCCCCTCTCTCTCTCTGAAATGTTGACATCGATATTTTTTTCTTTACACAATTATTACAGTACCTTATTACAAATATATAAAAAAAAAACACTTTGCCACTCAATTATCGTATATTGGTGTACGATTCTTACCTATGTATCGTACATCGTACAAACAGCCATATTATCGTATAAATACGATAATTGTCGTACAACATCACTGCTGCGGATGAAGGGTGTGAGTCCGTTGGTCAAAATCTCCCTAGATTTTGGAAATTTCCCTGCATCTGGCAGCTCTGGTTGCCACTCAATCTCCCAAAATGTCTACATGATATTAATTAAAAGAAATGCATTAGAAATAAAGATACATTTCATTTTTCTATATGCAATTTTATAATTATTATTTTTCAAGTTAAAATTTACAACTGTACCATCTTCCAAAAGATATGAGTTACGTAATAAGGAAAGAATGAAAACCATATATCCAAATTTAAAACAAACTTCATAATACGATACAAAAATAGTGTTTATAAATACATATCAAGTTTTATAATGCCATACATCCACTGGTCTACCCGTATGTGCTGTATTTCCTTCATGGCTAGTGTTTGTTTTGATTCGCGCAAACCGTCACTTGTTTTCATTTTGATCTCAAACAAGAAGACAGCGGGAATTTTTGAAGTGCTGGTTAAATTTACATGTTCAGGACACACTTCCTAATAGCCAAAGTGGAGGAGGCAAGGGCATCAAGCAGCTGAGAGTAGAAAGCAGCGGGAGACTCCTAAAACAGCACCACAAGGAGAGAAAACCATGTAAGGCAGTGCTGGAGTGGCGACTCTGGGAAGGGAGGGTAAAGTAAGACAAATATGTACCACGGGATTCTAATTTTAGTGCTTAGGCGAGGAATGAATATGTGATAAATAAGTGGTGGAATTAAGACTGGTTTCTATCCCCATCATGTAGGTTTTGGTAAGGAACAGGAAGTCCACCAGGCTTTTGACACACTAAGGTCACTAAACCATCAGATTCTTATTAAACTTGGCTCAATCTGCATTCTTTAGAGAGACGTAGGTTAAGAGGTGATCAGATAGAAGTATTTAGTGGTATAGGGATTACAACAAGGGGGACATGAGAAAAAGTTCTTAGGATCAGGAAGTAGGAAAGACACCAGAAATAGTGGGTTTAAGCTTGAGAAATTCAGGTTTAGGAGAGATGGGAAGAAATTGGTTTTCAGAGTAATTGGTGAGTGGAACGAACTAAGTGGTCATGTAAGCAGTGCTCAGTCAATAGGGAGTTTTAAAAAGATTAGATGAACTTATAGATGGGGATGGTAGATGGAATTAGGTAGCTTTTCTCATTCAGGTACTGCCATGTGTAGGCCTGACAGCCTCTTGCAGATTCCCTCTTTTCTTATGTCCTTATAATATAGGCATTGATGGTGATATTCTGGCACTGTCCTAATATAGATGTCCCTCCAGCTGCCCTTGTTTCCCGGTTCCCCCTTCGCAGCTTTTTCACTCAGCTGACAGGACGTGGGAATAAAAATATGATAACCCAAACTAACCTAACCTAGCTAGCATTACCTAACTACGCTATTGGTTATTAAGACAGTGGTTACATTCTTTCTTGGATAGAGGCTTTTCTTTCTCATAGATCAATGGAAGTAGTTGTGGGCAGACAGGTCAGTTCTTCATTTCCAGTAGTTAGTGGGGTACCTCAAGGCTCTGTATGAGGTCCTGTTCTCTTTCTTATCTGCATAAGCTATATTGGGGTATCTTTAATATGTGACTTTAAACTATTTGCTGATGACCTAAAATTAATTATATCTCTATACTGTCTTATAATCTCTCTACTATTTTGCAAGACATTATCACAGTTCAAAGAGATATTAATTCTTTAATTGCAGTTGCTGAATCCTGGGATAGAAAAAATAATGTGCTAAGACCAGGTGTATAAATAAGTTTTGGAGTCAATCTTCATCAGGTTTATGACCTGGGATCCTATTCATTATATAACTAAGGTAGAAGGTAAACCATTACAATAGAGCAGTGTTGCATTTGATTTATTTATAACTATAGAGCCATCATTGAGATTTCACATTCTCATTCAGTCCTTGGTGTCTAAAGCTGCTGGACTAACAAACTCACTTCTCAAATCTACTCTGTGCCGGTCTCCTTCCTTCATAGCTAAGCTTTTTATCACTCACATACAACCACTACTTGAGTTTGGATCGCCAGTCAGGAATACTGGTTACGTCATGGATCTGACTCTTTTGGAATCAGTGAAGCGAAGTTGGAGTAAACAAATTACGGGTCTTGGTGATACCTGGTAATTTGATCTTATGATCTGCGTCTCAAAACTCCAGACTTATATAAGTTTTGGAGTTAATCTTTGTCAGATTAAATAAATGAATAAATAAATGAAAAAAAAAGGACGATTGCTTCGTACTGATTTAATCAAGTGCTGAAAAATCTTTCGTATGTTGTCTGGTGTTGTTCCTACTGATTACTTTACTATGGCTTCTCTGAGAGGGATGTTGAGAAGTCACAAACTCAAGATATTTGTTCCACAAGCATCCTGTGATTTTTTTCAGTTTGAGTGGTCAGGCATTGGAATGGTTTCCCTGCTGAGTTAGCTGAAACAGAGACAGCCTCAGTACATTTAAAAGAGACTCCATGACTTTTTAGGTGATAACTATTTGACTATAATGGGAGTCACTAACAGTCTTCATATTCTCTATCAATATATATGGACTTATAGCACACTATCCAGTCATATCATTGTCCTTTTTTATTTATTTATTTATTTATTTATTTTATTTATTTATTTATTTATTTATTTATTATTATTTTTTTTTTTTACTGGCATGCTAGCCATTATGGGGGGGCTTCCCTCCAAGGGAGTCCAACCATGTAAGAACCAAGTAAGATAAGAAAACACTTGACCTGTCCACCTTACAGTATTATGCTGACCAGGTAAGGAACAGGGGTTATGCATGACTAAAGACTGTTCCTCATGTTAAAATTTGACTGATTTACAGGTCTGCTAAAAGCAAAAAGGATTTTGTGGCATGGTATGGCTCAGGGTCCTGGAATACCTACAGTCTGGAGGAATACAGTGGGCCAGACTTCATTACAGCCACCAGCATTGCCAGGTGAGGGAGGCTTGGTATCAGTTAATTGTCTGTGATTCTGCTCTGCTCTCACTCTATTAGTTACTTGTGTGCTTATAGAGCTGTTGTTTTTGGAAGGCATGTTGTGTATGTCTTGTGTTAGAGAGGTGGACAGAATAGGAGTGAGAGGATGAATAAAGTTTTGCGCAGCGAGGACGCAGTAGAAGATAGCAAGAGATGTAACATTGTAGCGGTGAGAGAGAGGCTTAAGGCAGTCAGTCAGAGAACAGAAGTTAATAAGACAAAAAGCTTTTGATTCCACCCTATCTGAAAAACATTTTAAGTGGAGCCCTCCCATACATGGAAATAATACTTCACACATGGGTGGATAAGACCTGGGGGCCACCGTGGTGCAGTGGGACCGCGCGCTCTTTGTGGGCCCCATGGTTCTCAAGCGCACGGGTTCGTATCCTGGCCACGGTCCGAGGTTAGGAAGGGTATCCACTCGGGGTAACGGTTCCCAAATGCCAAAACTAAAGTCAGGAGACACCATCCTAGCCCGAATATAATAGGGGACCGGACATAAACCGAAAAAAAAAAAAAAAAAAAAAAAAAAACCATGGGTGGATAAGACCACTTTACGAGTTGCCAGTTTGGTGGTGAAAAAACTGGTGGAGACAGCTCAGACTTTATAACCAAAGCCTTCATCCCTCTCTTTATACCATAGCTTTCAGTTTCATTTCATTGCTTTCATATTACATGCTTCTTGATGTCAGCATAAAAGATCAATAATTCCCAAATATACCTCGGTTCCTGCAGACATATTCAATCTTTAATAACTCAGGCAAAGAGATTGATACCTGGTATATATATATATATATATATATATATATATATATATATATATATATATATATATATATATATATATATATATATATATATATATATATATATATATATATATATATATATATATATATATATATATATATATATATATATATATATATATGTGTGTGTGTGTGTGTGTGTGTGTGTGTGTGTGTGTGTGTGTGTGTGTATTTACCTAATTGTATTTACCTAATTGTAACATACGGAAAAGAGCTATGCTCGTGTTGTCCCGTCTCCATATCTATTAATGTCCAGCTTTTTCTTAAAATCATGAATATTCCTTGCATTGACCACTTCACGTCTAAACTATTCCATGCTTCCACCCTTCTATGAGGGAAGCTATATTTTTCACATCTCTCCTATAAGTGGCCATTTTAGTTTTTCCCATGCCCTCTCGACATTCTTCCATTCCACATACACAGATCTTCCCTATCCATTTTTTTCCATGCCAATCATCACTCTGTATATTGCTATCAGGTCTCCCCTTTCTCTTCTGTTTTCCAGGGTTGGAAGTTGCATTCTTTTCAGTCTGTCTTCATAAGTCAAATCTCTTAAGTCAGGCACCATTTTCGTTGCAGCCCTCTGTGTGTGTGTGTGTGTGTGTGTGTGTGTGTGTGTGTGTAATAATTAACTCTTGACATGTGAAAAAATTCTTTGTTACTACTGTTGACAAGTCTTATATGTATACAAACAAAATATATACAAAATACATGCTAAAACACTTCACTAAGAGTTACATGTACATATATATAATATTTTATATGTATATATAATATATATATATATATATATATATATATATATATATATATATATATATATATATATATATATATATATATATATATATATATATATATATATATATATATATACTAAGCACTACAGGTTAAGCAGATTCCACTTCATAAGTCATGTTTTATACCTCCACCTAACACTGACCTTCACCTGTGCTGAACTTTGTATCTAACTGACTTAACATGATAGTCACATTTGAATGAGGAAAGTGTAGGTGAGAAGTGAGGGACTCTTGCAGGTCCATGAAAGTGTTTGAGCGGCACTTCAAGATAGACATGGGCATGGTGTCTGACTCACAGCTGCTGTTCTGGACGCTGGAGCTGGAGGAGCGTCGGGACACACCCGTCACTCGGTCACAGGCCAGGCTGCGCAGAAAATTCTGAAGAAGACTTTTAGAGTATGTGTCTGGTAACACACCTTGGTAGTGCAGGTTACATATTCAGCTTATCTTTTATAGGTCATATATTCACATCTTAGAAAGAGAAGGCACATTTATTTCATACCAGGATAGTTTGTAATTTTGATCATAAACACTTGAAATAATAAAAAATCTTTTGAAAAATAAAACTTTGGGACAAATTTGCAAAATTTGAAACCAGATATATTCAGTCAAACACTGTGATTAGACTTTGTAAATGGTTCTTTATCTTGACAGTTGAAAAAGCAACAACAAATTGCAAATTTGATTTTTAATACATACTTTTTAATTTTGTTCCTTTTAGTTTGCCATCAGCAGTGAGGATCATCTGTTGTTTTGCAACAAAATTATCTCAGCAGACATGCAGAGAAAACTTTCAAGAGCTCTCTCTTGTAATTCACTGAAAATTATGAAGCTGAGAGGCAGTGATCCAGTCAACCTTTTGATGATGTTCAAACAGTCAAAGAAACACTCACCAGACCTCCTGAAGTTAAAGGTAAAGATGCAACTCCATGCAGTAATTTGTGATTTAAAGATGTCTTCATTTTAAGTTAGTACTACTTGAATCATACCCTCATGATGGATAGCTTCTTATTTATCTGATATTGGTATTGCATAACATAAGTACGTGTTGTCTGCAGCACGAGGAGCACCTGTTCAGCTTGTTAGAGAAGGTCCAGCACTGTGGACTCATGAAAGGTAAAGACATTACAAATGAGATAGCAGAGGCAGCGAAGACCACAGTATTTCAGACCTTGGGGAGCCAGAGTGAAGCAATACCACGTGTGAGGAAAATCGACGTCGTCCTAAGGAATATGCATCATAAAGATGTGAGTTGCCGCACTGCATGCTGCCTTGGACTCTTGCTCCAGAACATAATAGCTCACTTCTGAAATTAATATATTGTTTTGTTTTATATGCATTCTTTTTATATATCACTCAGTCCATCATTTTTGCTTATTTGTTTGTACTTTTTGTTTTTTTACTGTACTTTAACATGTGTTTTTGAATGATGAAGTATCTAATCAAATTCTTCTCCCAGGTTTCACTACTACCCAACTTCCGGTGGTCTTATATTGAGGCTGAGGTGTGTGCCCCCTCTGTCTTCCACCTGTACAGAGAAGCTGGGATGCTGAATATTTTAGATGTTCCTGAGTGGTTAAACGTTCTAAGAGTCAGTGGTAAGACAGAAATTGAAGCAAGATTTGAATGATTTGTATAAGTTAACACTATAAGCTTTAAGAAGTATGTAGAAAATCTCATTATTCATTTAAACAAGGCCATAAACTTTCCATTAAAATTTTTATATTCTCGGTTTTTATAATTCAATATTTTGAGATAATTTTTTGTTAATGTCACTAGAAAATAGACATGCTGGAAAGGAAGTGTTTCTAGACAGTTAACTGGTGTGATGTACTATGGTAGAGTGATGAAATGCTATGATCACTATGTGGAAGCAGACTGGTACAGTGTGTTGTCAAGAGCAGAATTAGGAGTGGTCATGCAGTCTTGCCATTGCTCATATTGAGTACTGTTGTGAGGCCCTGTATTCCACTGACATAAAGCCATGTGTTTTCATGCAAGAAGTATACATTATGTGTCATATACAGATAAAACTTCTTGACCTCCTGTCACCTGCTGCCAACTCTCACTTTAGAGTTTGCTCTTGCTGTGCTTTCAAATCATGTAGTTATTTACACTGTATGTACACACTGCACATAAAACAGTGTATATCTGCCACTACACCTTCATTGCATTTTCTCATCATATGCACTGCATCTGTATGTACATACACATCACCACTCATGCTACTTACAGCTAGCGTCAAAATATCATTGCCCAGTAGTGAGTCTTTCTGCACAGTCAGCGTGAGGGTACAGGATACACCCAGTTCCTGCAGCACATTGAACAATAAAGATATACAGAGGGCCTGTCTATCGTGATATGCAAGTCATCAAATGGTCTGCAGCTCTCACAACATTCCCATTTCCAAAAAATTTTACAAAATCTTGTATAAATTTTAAATTTTTAGATAAAAATTTCTTTATATGAAAACAAAATACATCTTTATGATGTAATTTTTTACATTTAGCCTACTATAGAAGTAGAAGTATAGGAAGTGTCAGCATGTTATTTTGTTTCTCTTTGTATATAGTATTTAGTATGAGAGTCTTCTATTTTAATATTGTTTAAGTTTTAAATTCCATAACAAGAATAACTCATATTTTATCTTGAAGTACAGTTGCATTATCAAAACTAAAATAGTGATTATATTTTCTTTCCTCCACCAATGGTTTGCTGCTTGTATTCCATCCCTGTGACAGATCTTACCCATCACAGGACAAAACATTACACTTATTTCTCAGATAGTTGTATATGTCCTTTGTCACTGATGCACTGGGGAGAATAACTACAGGTTTCTTTTAGTATTGAAAAATTTAATCCTTACATTATGCAGTATCTGTCGTCTCATACTGTACATACAATATACATTTATCATGAAATGTATCACCTTGTTTTTCTCTTAATACTCACTGTCTTGTTATACTAAAGTTAGTGCCATGCATAATGTAAGACAATGTTCTTACACTGTATGTAACATTCTCACCTCATTAGAGTCCAGCTGCAGGAGATAAAATTGTCTTAGAGCTCTCTGGTGCACAACTGGGTCCTTCATTTTGTGTTGCTGTGTTTATGTAGTATTCTATCTAGATTTACAAATTTTAAGAGACTTGCTGGGTATATAACGCACACACACACACACATTTTCTTGGTTTTATATTTTTTTCCATGTCTGCGTCTTCTTTTCTTTAATATAGATTTCGTATTGTTATGTGGATAAGTGAAAGAGTAGATTGATTGATAGATAGATAGACACATCACATAGTGTAGTGGTTAGCACGCTCGACTCACAATTGAGAGGGCCTGGGTTCAAGTCCCGGAAAGTGGCGAGGCCAAATGGGCAAGCCTCTTTCTTAATGTGTGGCCCCTGTTCACCTAGTAGTAAATAGGTACGAGATGTAACTCGAGGGGTTGTGGCCTCGCTTTCCCGGTGTGTGGAGTGTGTTGTGGTCTCAGTCCTACTAGAAGATCGGTCTGTGAGCTCTGAGCTCGCTCTGTAAATGGGGAAGGCTGGCTGGGTGACCAGCAGACAACCGTGGTGAATTATGCACACACACACACACACACACACACACACAGCTCAGTTATCCTAAGGTAACAAAAATAAAATATATTTTGTACCTAACTTTGAACACTCAGATATTAAAGCAATGACCAATGATAGTCCTTGGTTCCTGTCCCCATTTTCTCTCTCTCTCTCTCTCTCTCTCTCTCTCTCTCTCTCTCTCTCTTGTGGCAGCTCAGTCTGTACAATCATGAACATTTACTCCTTGCACACCACAACAAATTTTCTTTTTCCTTACCTTCAACGCAGTTTCCCAGCAGTGTACATAGATCGGTGTAACATCTTGAATTGTGTAGGAGTATTTTTCACATCAGATTACTTTGTTAACAGTTCAAATGATTCGCATCATTGTTGACATTGATCCAGTTTAACATATCTAATACAGGAGACTTTGAAGTTTACATTACATTTTAGAATAATGAAATAAATTTTTATTTGTCTAATAAAACATAAAGTCAAATACATATATTGATTCACCTGAGTTGAAGACCTTGCAGAAGAAGAGTAGGCAGTTAGTGGATACAAGTAGCTGAATATTTAGGAAGGATGGAAGGTTATATAGACTGAAAAGTGTGTGAGTTAGTAGACACCACCAGCACACCAGGAATTAAGTGTATTTGGAGAATTGTTAGTACAGTGGAACCATGCCTGCTTTGGGGTCCGAGGGGTCTCCAAGCGCACGGGTTCGAATCTTGTCCACGGTCAGAGTGTAGGTTGGGCTTCCTCACTTCGGGCAACGGTTTCCTGGCGGGTGGGCTTTGAGATAGGAGGTACTCTAAAAAGTATCCCCTTTAGGTCATAAATTCCTGTGAAAAATCCCACAAGTAATAAATAAAAAAAAATAGCGTTGGCGTAGTGAAGGTCATTGATGGTGGATTGATAAGATTTCTAGTTTATTATAAATAGAAGCTGTCTTGAAAATAAGGCTTGTTGTCTCTGTGGCCTTGAAAAATTGAGTGGGGGTGGAGGGATCAATCCTAGACAGTGGCCCCTCGCTGCCTATTAATGATGCTTACCGCGTCCTCAGACACACGACGCTCCCAAGGTAAGCATCCTGTATCTTTTTTATTAATAACTTCGTCGCGCTCAATCTAGTTTATCTACACGGTAAGGACACTCAATAAACTGTTTGCATCTATGCGAAACGAATAACGATGAATATATAACAAGGAATATAAACTAAACGCAAAACATCACCAAGAACATCATGACAAAGGACACACACACACACACACACACACGAATGCTAAATTAATGAGCAACTGATCCTGCAGCAGCGAGTTTGGTGCGTGGCGGCGGCCAGCGAGTGATGGAGGGAATACCAACCACCGTGTAGCATTAGTAGGAAACCATTGTGCCATTGTGTGCGTGGATTGAAGGAGGAGACCAATTCACATACATGCTTACGTTTCGATATTCCCATCCCGAGAAAGAAATATTAGCGATGTCAGCTGTTATTTATTTATTTTATTTATTTATTTATATTTTTTTTGTAAACGGTACCAAAATCAAAGAAGTGATTGTGTTGTTTTTGGCCCATGATCTGAAACAGTTTGATCTCTCACTATATATCACTGCTTTACAAAGGCTCCAGTTAAAGACACCCGTGTTTTTATTTATTTATTTATTTATTTTTTAGTATCTTGGTGATAGATTGGCAAGATTTCCTGTTAATAAAAAACAAAAAGAGGTGCAGATACAAGATTGCAACGAAAAAGGAGAGAGAAAAAGAAAAGGAAAGGAAAGAAAGACACGAAGTAGCCGACCCGTTAAAAAGAAGGAAGAGAGAGAGAGAGAGAGTAATACAAGGGCTACATGAAGAGGGAAGTGCGGTGAGGTTTATCAAATTATCACTGACCACTTCCCTCCCTGGTCAGGCTTCAAGGGGTGAGCTGTGACAAGACAAGGTTATAGAACTCAGGACAGAGGTACAAGGCCTGCTAACCACTGCCCTCCCCCCCCAAGACAGAGGTACAAGGCTTGCTAACCCCTCCCACCCCCCTTAACAACATAACATACTAGAGAGCTGGTAACTTTGGCTCGTAATCTTAACCCTTTTAGTACCAGGGACACGTTTTCATATTTACTTTTACTCTACTTACTATTTGGTGATACAGCTTCAGAAACTTGTGTGGGGGGATTAAAATAGCGAGGATTTTGACCATTAAACTTTTGACCTCCATAGACCCTTGCTAATGTAAATAAAATTGTCTAATCACGCAAAATAAAATTGTGATAAATGAGTCGCAGTTCTGAAGGGGTTAAGCGCTTTCCTCTCAATATCACTACTTTTCAAAGGCTGTAGTTGATAATCGTGTTTTTTAAGGGAATTTTTATGGTTATGGTGATAGATTGGCAAGATTTTTAGTTCATTATAAGGAGAAATTGTCTTGAAAATAAGGTTAATCGTCTCTGTGGCCTTGAGAAATTGTCGTCTCGAGAGGGTAAGGCGTTTGGGAATACTTGCTTTTAGTCCGTATTTAGAAACGCTTTTCTCTCTCACCACGACTGTTCTCCAAGGCCACAGAGATGATTAGCGGGGATTTCAAGAGTGTTTCTACAGTTAATAATGTAGAAAACTTGTCAATCTGCCTCTAGAACCGTAACCCTCCCCCCCCAAGAAAAAAGAAAAGAAAAAAAAAAACTCATGTAAATTTTGATAAAACCTTTTGAAACTGGAGGTGAAGGACAGAAGTGTCTGAGAATAGGAGCCTTTGACCCATTCGAAAAGTTACCTTAGTTGATGATTTATGCTAAAGAAATATAGAAATAAGTGTAATTGTAATGTTTTTTTTATTCACTTTTCTATGGTTATTTGGCAATGGAAAAACAGAAATTACTGGAGAGATGGGAAGAATATATTGGAGATTTGTTCTGGGATGAGAGAGCAGAGCAGTTGGAGCATGGAATAGAAATGAATGGTCACGATATTACGGAGGATGAAGTGCACGTGGAGAAGGCACTGGGAAGGATGGAAGCAGGAGAAGCAGTGGGTGAAGATGGCGTGGTAATAAAGATGCTTCGTGCTCTCGATAGATTTAGTATTGCAGATGAAATATACAAACGTGGGGAAGTCAATGAGGGTGTGTTAATGAATTTTTCTAAATATATCAAAGAAATCTGGAATCTTAGAGAGCAATAAGCATAGAACTATAAGTATATAGAGCCAAGTATTGAAGGTAATCTTAAGGGCGGTGACAGAAAGAATAAGATGTATGATAAAAAGGGAGAGAGGGGGAGAACAATATGGCTTTACTGAAGGAAAACGAACGAGAAATGCAATATTCATAATGAGGATATTAAGTGAAAGTATAGAAATGCAAAGAGATATGTCTTTATGTTTCACCGACTATGAGAAAGTTTTCGATAGAGTTAAACATGAAGATTTAATTGACATATGAAAGGGAATAAGAATGGATGTCAAAGATTTAAAGAATGGTGTACAAATCTTACTGAAACCAGAAAGCGGGTATAAGAGAACAGAGTGACTGGGTGGATATCAAGAGAGGAGTACCACAGGGGTGTGTTTTACCTCCAGATCTGTTCTCTTTATACAGTGAGATGATAACAAGACTAATTGAAGGAAAGGAAGGTTTTGCTATGGGGGGAGGAAATATAAATAACATAAGTCACGTGGATGATACGTTTTTAATTGCTGATTCACAAGAGAGATTGGAGGATGTCCTAGCAACAGTGAAGGAGGCGAGTGAAGCAAAAGGTCTAAAATCAACGTAGATAAGACGGAAGTGATGGTGATTAGTAAGAAGACAGGTTCCGAAGTGCAATGTCAGAGTGAACAACAAAATTAAAAAAACAGGTTGCTGAGGTGAGAAGATTTTGCTGCCTGAGAAGCTACATAACAGAAGATGGAAGATGTATAGAGAAAATTAAAAGAAAAATATGTAAGGGAGAAAAATATGTGAGGAAAAAATATGAGTGAAATAATATGCGAGGGAAAAATATGTGAGGAAAAAATATGTGAGGGGAAAAATATGTCTGGGGAAACTATGTGAGGGGAAAAATATGAGAGCGAGAAACATGAGAGGGAAAAAATATGTCAGGGGAAATTATGTGAATGGAAAAATATGAGAGGAAAAATGAGACAGAAAAAAAAAAAGATTCCAGATGAGTCATAGAATTTCCAACAGTCATCTATCAATAAATACAAGCCGAAGAGCCGTTGAAATATACATTAGGTCAGTGTTGCTTTACGAGTACGGATCAGAAGCCTGGAAGACAAATAAACAGAAAGAGAAGAAGGATGGAAGCATTTGAAGTGTGGTATTGGCGACGGCTCTTGAAAATATCTTGGACGGAGAGAATATCAAATGAAGAAATACTGAGAAGAATGGGTCGTGAAAGAGAACAAATAGTGAAGATACGAGCAAGTCAGACGAGATTTGAAGAACATGTGATGAGAGGAGGACAGACACAAGACTTAAGCATAACAAACGTGGCAGGCAGCAGAGCAAGAGGCAGACAAAGAGAGATGTATATAGATGGAATAAAAAGAACAATAGATGGTAGAAGAAGAGATGCATGTATATTGCGAATGACAAGAGATAGAAGGACGTGGGAACCCATGGTCACCAACTTCTGCATCTGCACTTCAGGCAAGGTAAAGTAAGGTAATGTTAGATAAGGTAATGCTACTTAAGGTAAGATAAGATAAGGCAAGGCAAGGCAAGGCTTCCTCTTACTACCCCTTCCCTTCTGGTTCTTCTAAGCATGATTTTTGGGGTACTTTAAGGAAGATGATACTTAAACACTGCTCTCTCCAAGGAACTATTTTCAAAGAGCATAGATATCATTAATGAGATTCTTTTAATTGTTGCTTTTTATTCTGCCTTCAAAATGCAGAAGAGCAACTCAAACGTCACCACACACAGATGATCATGTTGAAGACCTCATGTATTTGTACTATAACCTTTAAAATGATCTGAGTGCTTGAAAATACTGTTCAGAATGAGTTTTTGCTTATCTGTTCATATCTGTATGTTTATTTTTATATATTTATCTATCTACATGTCCTGTTCATCTATCTGTCTATCTGTTTATCTATCTATCTGTCGCTACGTTTCTCTCTGTCTATTTTGACTGTCTATCTATCTGTCCTGTTTATTTATCTATCTCTCTATCTGTTTATCTATCTTCTTGTCTCTACGTTTCTATCTATTTATCTATCTATCTGTCTTGTTTATCTATCTGTCTATCTGTTATCTATCTATCTTTCTGTCACTATGTTTTTGTCCATCTGTTTATCTACCTATCTATTCTGCTTATCTATCTATCTCTATATGTTTATCTGTCCATCTGTTTATCTACCTATCTATTCTGTTTATCTATCCATCTCTATATGTTTATCTATCCATCTGTCTTTCTCTACGT
This sequence comes from Portunus trituberculatus, assembly GCF_017591435.1. NCBI lineage: Eukaryota > Metazoa > Arthropoda > Malacostraca > Decapoda > Portunidae > Portunus > Portunus trituberculatus. The sequence continues at coordinate 19,342,984 of NC_059273.1, forward strand.
TTCTGGCCATTTTCTTATTTATCTGTCTATCCTGTTTATCTATATATCTACCTATCTTTCTATCTACCTATCTATTCATCTATTCATTTTATTTTTTATTATCAACATCACCTCCTCGAGTCCTCAATGATAATAACACATGAATGAAAATAGTAAATAAAGGAACAGACGATGACAGGAATTTGTTATGCGATGGTTGTAAACAAAGACAATTGCTTAAGAAAAATATACACGTGCTACCTAAAGGGTTTTCTTTTCTTTTTTTTTTCTTTTTTTTTATTATTCATATATGTGCGTGTGTGGGTTTTGTAACGAGAGAGGAACTTGGTCTACGTGCAATGCTTTAGGACACACACACACACACACACACACACACACACACACACACACAAACGTACCGATTTAAAGTCTTGTGGTAATGCTGATAACACAAACAGACACACACACACACACACACACACACACACGGCCCGGTAGCTCAGTGGTTAGAGCGCTGGCTTCACAAGCCAGATGACCGGGGTTCGATTCCCCGGCCGGGTGGAGATATTTGGGTTTGTCTCCTTTCACGTGTAGCCCCTGTTCACCTAGCAGTGAGTAGGTACGAGATGTAAATCGAGGAGTTGTGACCTTGTTGTCCCGGTGTGTGGTGTGTGCCTGGTCTCAGGCCTATCCGAAGATCGGAAATAATGAGCTCTGAGCTCGTTCCGTAGGGTAACGTCTGGCTGTCTCCTCAGAGACTGCAGCAGATCAAACAGTGAATTACACACACACACTCTCTCTCTCTCTCTCTCTCTCTCTATATATATATATATATATATATATTATATGGTGAACGAAATTGTGTCAGTATTTTCAAATGATGCATAAAATCTATATAATGTTTTTTTCTTCTTCTTTATCTTATTTTTTCATCATCATCATCATCATCATTATTGTTATTATTATCATTATCATTATTATCATTCCTTTTAACATTAAGGTCCGTGAGTGAGAAGCAAGGACAAACAAACTCTATACCGAAGCAAAATTTCTCAGCTAAAGAATAAATGATAACACTGAATGAATAAACCAGTAGTAAAAAAAATACACACACTGAAATATGAATCGCGAAAAAAAGTGAGAGAAAGAAAAAAAAGAGGGAAAAAAAATGAACAAAAAAAGTGTAAACCGTTAAGACAAAAGGCTGTGGTGTTTTTTCTATACTCGAAGTCCTTACAAGAACACACACGGCGGTTCAGAGAGAGAGAGAGAGAGAGAGAGAGAGAACGGTATGATAACAGACTAATAGATACCTTCACTTTCCACATTTCCAGCTCTCTCTCTAGTTATTTTTCATGTTCTGCCATTTATTCATTTGTTTCTGAAGTTCCTAGTGAGGGTTCGAACGCTAGCGACCAGCAGTTCATATTTCGAAAACCGTCATTTTATCCACTGCACCACGAGAACACTTAAGTCATATTTTTAAGCAGTTCTCAGCCGCAGCTCCACTACTTTCAAAAGCCTTTAAGCCTCTAAGCCTCTAAGGGGTGTATTCAAGGTCCCAGAGACAGATTAACAAGATTTCTATGTCACAAACTGGTAAACACTCTAAGAAAACTAGACTGATAAGCACTGTGGTCTTTCAAAATTAGTCGTGGTTAGAATAGCTATGTTTCTGAATAACTGTAAATTCTGACCAAGGGCAACAAGAAAAAAACCAAATAAAGGCCGTCTGGATACTCTCGTCCAGGAGGTGCAGTAAAAAGGTCATCCAAAAATTTGAGAGCTTAGTGAGATTTTATTTCAAACCACTTCACGAGCACAGACTGATGAGAGTAAAGGCTATTGGAAGTGAATAAAGGCCGTCTGAATACTCTAGTCCAGGAGGTGTAGCGAAAAGGTCATCCGAAAATTTGAGAACTTGGTGAGATTTTATTCTAAACTAATTCACGAGCCCATAAATTGATGAGTGTAAAGTTAAGGTTATTGAAAGTGGAAATTGTTCTACGCATATTTGTATTCTGGGGCGTTGTTTTGCCGTGCTGGTGATGTTTAGGCCCGTATTCTGAAACGTTCTGCTCTCCCACCATCACTGATTTCCAAAGGCTCCAGTTGAAGATACTCGTGTTTTTAAGGGTGTTCTTATGATTCTGGTGAGAGACTGGCAAGATTTCTAGTTTATTAAAAAAAGAAACTGTCTCAAAAACCCGGCCAGTTGTTTCTGTGGCCTTGGCAAATTGTCGTAGTGAAAAGGGAAGGTGTTTCTGAATAAGGGCGTCAGACACAGTTTGCTGGTCCAGATGACGTTATCTACCTCTTGGGTGACTGCACATTAATCTTATCAGTCATTTGAACTCACGCAAGCCATTACAGTACATACTTCTCCACGAATTTGTATATAAATTTCTATCTGATCTGTGTCCTGCAATTTACCGAACTTTCTCAATTTACTTCTTACGGTGACTACATTAAAAACTCCAGAACCACTGAACCCAATACAAACAACCTTTTTTTTTTTTATGTGAGAGGAGAAAACTGGACAAAGTTAACAGAAACAATTAACCCTTTCATTACCAGGACGCGTTTCCATATACCTTCTGGTTACTATATGGTGATTTTATACAGCTTCAGAAATTTATGTGGGGATTAAAAATAGTGAAGACTGTGGCCATTAGTCTTCTAACCTCCATAGATCCTTCCTAATGTCAATAAAACCGTCTAATCATACCCAAAACTCACTGTGGAAAATGCGTCTCAGTACTGAAGGGGTTAAACAAAAAGGTCCACTGAGATGCTATAGTCACAGAACCTGGTCAAGAGAGTTAGCCAAAAGAATGGGATGAATGTCTTGAAACTTCCCTCTTCAATGGGTTCAAGTCATAAGTAGATGGGAATACAGAAGCAGGCAGAGAGCTCCAGAGTTTGCTGTCGTACATTCTTCCTTCGTGAGTACGTTATTTGATTTCTCTTCGATTTCCAGACATGAAATTTATTGGACTTGATAGAATTCACCTTTTTAGTGACTGTATCTAAAGTTCTAGAATCACTGGAACACGCAATAAGTTCTAGTCTATTTGTTCCCGTCTTTCTCACCCGCCAGATTCCAGGGACAGAACCGAAGGCGAGGTATGACTGCGCCTTTGTTCGATAATTACCATCCGTTTAAGGAACTCTCCACCTGGTCTGCCTTGAACAAATGAAGAGGTTTGGGTACGCGTGAGTCTTTTAAATCTTTTCCAACTATACCTCGAATCCTTCTTTCTATTTATTTCCTTATTATTGTTATTTAGTGTTTTTTCTAATATATTGTTGTTATTGTTGTTGTTGTTGTTGTTGTTGTTGTTGTTCGTCTTCTTTGTCTACTTCTCCGTCTACTACTTATTTTCTTTCTCTTCTTCTTCTTCTTCTTCTTCTTCTTCTTCTTCTTCTTCGTCTTGTTGTTGTTGTTGTTGTTGTTGTTGTTGTTGTTGTTGTTTTGTTGTTATTGTTGTTGTTGTTGTTGTTGTTGTTGTTGTTGTTGTTGTTGTTGTTTTTGTTGTTGCTGTTGTTGTTGTTATTGTTGTTGTTGTTGTTGTTCTTTCTCTTCTTCTTCTTCTTCTACTTCTTTTTCTTCTTCTTCTTCTTCTTCTTCTACTACTACTACTACTACAACTACTTCTTTTTCCTTTTCTTCTTCTTCGTCTTCATTTTCGTTTTCGCCTTCCTCTTCGTCTTTTCTCCTCCTTTTCCTCCTTCTCCTCCTCCTCTAACTCATACCTCCACCTGTACTCACCTACAAAACTTCCTCCTCCTCCTCCTCCTCCTCCTCCTCCTCCTCCTCCTCCTCCTCCCCTTCTTCTGTAAACACACCATCATCACCCCTATCATTATCGCCGCAGTTAATACCTACCTATAGAGCTTAACGGCCACTATCATTACTAACACCACTATTACCGCCTCTTTGAAAACGCCCTGCCGCCTCCCTCCGCTCCCTCAGCATGCCACGACCACCGCTCCAAGGACACTTTACTGGCGACCCTCCTCCCTTACGGCTAGTGTTGAGAGATTATTTCCTTACCCCCTTGTTCGCTGTTTTCTTTATCCTCTCTCTCTCTCTCTCTCTCTCTCTCTCTCTCTCTCTCTCTCTCTCTCTCTCTCTCTGTGTGTGTGTGTGTTTCCGCTAGTCTCTCTTTTTCTTTAGTCTTAATTGTGTGTTATTTCCTTCCCTCTTCTTCCAGGTAACCATATTTTCATCTCTCTCTCTCTCTCTCTCTCTCTCTCTCTCTCTCTCTCTCTCTCTCTCTCTCTCTCATTTTATATAATTTCCTTATCTATTTTCCTCTCACTTGTTCTACTTCTCATAATGATTTTTTAACTCTCTTTCTCTCACGTCCTCATTCCTCCTCATCTCCTCCTCCTCCTCCTCCTCCTCCTCCTCCTGGTCCTCCGCGTCCCAGCAGCCAGCCACCACCTCGTCTTTCCCTCCCACGCCACACAGGCTACACTCGTACAAGTTTTCCTTCAGCTCCTTAATGTTGGACCCGAATATTAGTTTCTGTAGTTTCTCCGCCTCACACGCAACGCGATAACACGAGGTCACAAACAAGGCTTCCTTCCTGCAGGGTTTTATTTCTTCTTTTTTTTTTTTTTTTTCTCCCTTGCGTTTTTATCTGCTCAAAAACATTTAGCCTCGAAGGACTGTTTTTTTTCTTTTGTGTCAGTTCTTTTTTCTCCTTCTCTGTTCCGATATATGATAACGCGATATCCGGGACGAAAAACTGGACCGGTTATTAAAGGAAAGTGGCGCTGCCGTGTGTAGGTTAACCGTAACTTGCAGCTCGTGGGGGGGAATAAAGGTGAAGATGAATAAAATGGAGTGGAGGTTTAATGTGCAGCGTCATCACACGATCTGTCACCTGCACGAACACAACACACTCCCCTGCGGCGTGGATGCTAATGTGGTGGCACGGCGGGTGACCTTCAGGAGATGCGTCAAGGATTTCCTGCCGTGTGCCTCCGCAGTACTTAAACCATAGGACTGGGTGACCACTGCTGCAGCCTACCTTTCCTCTCCAGTATCTCGCACGCACGCGTAGAGTAAAGACGTGTGTCGGCCACCACTCCGCCGCCCTTACTTGCCGTCCTTCTGCCGCCGTGAGCCGTGACCACAGAGTGAAAGTGACGACTATCACTACATCGATCTAGTCTGCAGCACCTCGAGGGACGCAGCACCAGCGATGTCGGCGACTTTCAACGCTTTGGTCATCCTTGCGGCGGTGGCGACGCTGTCCTCCGCCCAGTTCGGTAAGCCCCCTGTCATGTATGCTAGATTACTCAGACATTTCGATACCTGCTACTGGAGGTGTCATCGCGGCTTACCAGTTTCCCTCTCGTTGGTGTTGTAAGGCAGTGATGACGCCCCTCTCGGCCATTGCAAAGACCCATATCCATCACCTCTTCGTGCGAGCTTTGCTAACACACACACACACACACACACACACATTTAGTCTTCCCTTTCTTTCTCTTCCCGTCTCCAATCGCGTCTATCTCTTCAGCACTACCTTCACACGTATCCTAGCACCAGCGAAGGATGCATGACCAACATCAGTGCATTGTTTGTTCAGATGAACGCCTTCCTATACCAAGCGTCAGTGCGCGAAGCAATAATGAAGCAATGAAGCAGTGAGCGGTGAGCGGTGACTCCTGCTTCACTTCCCTTCCTTGTGTCATCACCTGTTGCTTCTCTCCTCGTAGCTGCACTCTCTCTCTCTCTCTCTCTCTCTCTCTCTGTGTGTTTGGCCATCGAGCTTATGTTCAAGGAAGGAATTATATGAACGTCCATTATTGTTTGCACTCCAGCCCTCCCCTCCCCCCCGCCATCTCTCTCTCTCTCTCTCTCTCTCTCTCTCTCTCTCTCTCTTCTTCTTCTTCTCTCGCCTCCTGTTTATCGCAGTCTTGCAAGAGAGAGAGAGAGAGAGAGAGAGAGAGAGAGAGAGAGAGAGAGAGAGAGATCCCTTGTGACTACTAACCTGCTCAGTTGATCTCTATAACACTCCCAGCGAAAGTATCCGTGCATAGAGTCAGGACTCGGCCGCGCCTTGAATGAGCGGCGCTGAAAGTGAAACCGTTGTGAGGCAAAGGTGACCCGCGGCGCACCTCCTACTGCTACCTGGAGCTCTGGGGCGGCAATACAGTCTGTCTACTCTAAAGTGGCTCTTGGGTCTGGGTTTGAATGGTGTCCCAGGGAATGCGTGGTTGTCAGATCTTGAGGAAAACCGTGAGCTGTCCTTGTAGTAAGTGCGTTGATCAACAGAAAACAAGTATTAGTCACATTATCAATAAGCTACAATATGTCTTAAATCCAGGAGCCGTTTTAGAGTAGACAGACTGGAGTAACTAATTGGCAGAGGGTCGAGAGTTGAGGCTGCTTATACGATACTTTCAATGCAATGTAAGATAGTTTGCTTCATGTACACGCCAGAATGTGTTTGCACGATACTTGTCAAGGGATTACAAACGCGGGTTGTTGTTGTCATATATTTGCTGACACAATGGTCAAGCTGGGCTATGTAGAGCTGACAAGAGGTTGCGCATTTTCAACAGGAGATAACTTGTGTGAAGATACGAATCCCCAGGCAGAAAGGGGTTCAGCTTCCACTAGTATAGAGGGCTGGATACACCTCAAAGCCTATTCGGTAGCCACTTCCTGGATTACGCGTTTTTTCTTTTCTTTTTTTTTTATGTAGGGAAGAGGGCCAGCCAAGGGCAAAAAAAAAAAAAGAAAGATTAAAAGAAAAGGCCCATTTGAGTGCTGGCGAGTATGTACATGACTTTTGTGGCTGTGGAATGAGTGAGTGAGTGAGTGAATGGTGTACCGCAGGTGTGTGGTGGTGGATCGTGACAGTGAAAGACGTATACATAAATAAACTCGAGTGGTTTATGAAGTGTCTTTATTGTATTGTTAGGTGTGGTTGATAATCTCTTTATCTGTCTATTCATTTATATATTTTCTGTGTATGTATCCATCTATCTGTATTTCTGTCTATCTATCTATCTATCTATCTATCTCTCTATCTGTCTATCTATCTGTCTATCTGTCTATCTCTATCTATCTATCTATCTATCTATCTATCTATCTTTTCTCTCTATCCACCTATATATCCATCCATCAGCCTATCTGTCTATTAGTCTATTTATCCATCTATCTTCTTATCTACCTATCTTTCTATCTATATACAATGTCTGTCAAGAGATCGTAAATGATACACGGTTTTTTTTTTTTTTATAGAATAGCAAATAAAAACCAATGATTCTCCTAAAAATGTCTGTATGGTGATGTTTTGCAACTATACGGATAAATCATTGGTCAGCTCTGCGTGAAAGGTTGTGTAAAGATGTCAGCATTGTGAAAAAAAGATTGTGAAGAATGCAATATACAAGATAGGTCAACACAAAGCGAGTGAGATTTATGTATTTCTGTGTGTGTGTTGTTTGCTTCATTTACTCGCTTCATATTAACCAACACCGGACGTTCATTACTTTTCTTCTCTCTTTATTTCATCTTAAGGTCCATAATCTCCAACACTATCTTTTATCACTTCTACTTCTAACTTGCTCTACAATTGGTTATTATTGTTTTTAAGACTAATTTCATGATTCCACTAAGAGTTTATCAAGTACACATCAACACATTGGCAAAAAATACCCTTAAAATCCCCAAATAAGTGTCTTTATGATCCTTGAAGCTGGCCAGGATGAACGAACACCATTTCTAAACATGGAAAACAACGGTACTTTATTTTTTCTGGCACCGTTCCACTGGTCAGCCCGTCAGCGCAGTGTGAAGGTAACCACAGATCTCCTTACCGGTGAAAGAGCTCAGTTCATCTTGCGTAACAAACCTTAAAGGGGATTCTGCTCTTTATGTTGGGTTAGGTAGAGGGTTCACACACTTTCACTGCCTCCCCGGTGACTGCCGTGCCTCCATGGTGCCTGGGGAGGGGCGGCGAGGGAAGGGGCGGC
>NC_059273.1:19360963-19390963 GCF_017591435.1 Portunus trituberculatus
CTTTACCTCGAGATTTGTGTACGATTAGACCATTTTATTGGCATTAGGAAGGCTCTAGGGAGGTCAGAAGATGAATGGCCAAAGTCTTCACTATTTTAATCCTCCACATAAGTTTTTGAAGATGTACAAAATCACCACGTAGTAACAAGAGTGAAATTGGAAAAGCGTCATGGTGCTGAGAGGATTGACTCATCGATCTGCACACTTAAGGAACAAAACCAACAAGAAGATCCGCAGTGCTGATACTCTTAACCTCTTCAATACAGGGACACATATTTATCTCGAGATTTGTGTGCGATTAGACCATTTTATTGGCTCTAGGGAGGTCAGAAGATGAATGGCCAAAGTCTTCACTATTTTAATCCACCACATAAGTTTCTGAAGATGTACAAAATCACCAAATAGTAACAAGAATGAAATTGGAAAAGCGTCATGGTGCTGAAAGGGTTAAATCAAAACAGAATCGTGGAATTGCTTAGTTTTCCCGCCCGGACTGTTTATAAAGGCCACAAGGATGGTATATCAGGTGTCCATGAATGTTATCTTGCTCGTTTACCTCGTTTACCACTCGTTTACCTGTCTTCAAACCCACATTTATCTCTCTTACTCTTGATAGGTTCGTGATTAGATGAAGAAACATACAAGAATGCGGCCGCGAAAAGTCAGTCGCCCTGGAGACAAGAAACTGGTTATAAAAATGAGTACAAAAATAAATCAATGAAAAGACAGACAAGCAAGAAGTGGTCAGTGGGTCAGAAAAGCATCCAGATCGTTTTGTGTGGTGAGGAGACGGGACGAAGGGAAAGAAAGGATATAGAAGCTGATTTATTGTGCTATTCCCTTAAAAAAAAAAAATAGTGATTAGATACAAGAGAAAGGGACAAGAGAGAGAGAGAAGAGAATACATAGATATGTTTTTTTTAGTCGTGAAAAATAATGAAATAGATCGAGAAAAGACAGTTTGATTCTCTCACTAAGATGCAAATGAAGAGCCACGCAGAAGTAACACAAAGACAATCCTCCTCCCAGTTAATGTCATTCTGGTCCGTACTCAGAAACGCTTTGCTCTCTCACCATGACTATTTCCAAGACCACAGGGGATGATTACTGGGTTTTCAAGAGTGTTTCCCTAGTTTTAATGTAGATATCTTGTCACTCTGCCTCTAGATCCGTAAAAACACCTTACTATGTTTTCTAAGGGGACAGGGGATGATTAGCGGGGTTTTCAAGAGAGTTTCTCCAGTTAAAAATGTAGATATCTTGTCAATCTACCTCTAGAACTTTAAAAACACCTTAAAAAAACGCTTTTCTCTCACTATGACAGCTTTTTAAGGCCACAGGGATGATTAGCGGGGTTTTCAAGAGTGTTTCTCCAGTTAATAATGTAGAAATCTTGTCAATCTGCTTCTAGAACCGTAAAAACACCATAAAAATTAAATAAAACTTTTTGAAATAATGGAGGTGAAGCACAGAAGTCTTTGACAAGAGGAGCCTATAGAATGACTACTCACCCTAAGAATGCCTGATGGAGACGCCACGGTTTCTACAGACAATTATAATGCTGCATAAATTTAGTATGATTTTTTTAAACTTTAAGAATCTCGACCTTTATAAATGTACAGATATACGCAAATTACTCTTATCTAAACCTACATCAACCTGCAAATTTTTAAGACAAGAAGTTTACGCAACACAACTTAATGAATTTCAAAGACTATAAAACCTCGTAAAACAATTGAGAGTCGGAATTACGAAATATAAAGATTAGCATATTCAGAAAGTCGAAATACCATCGCCAGAACACAATACTGTCGAAAAGATCAATTGTTTTAGTGCCAGCTGCTATAAAACGCAATAAATTAATCAAGTCAAGTCAGAAAAGTCGAGAAAAGGAATGATCGATTAGTTAAGCTTAGTGTCAGCAATCTCTCTCTCTCTCTCTCTCTCTCTGGTTGGTTCAGCTATAAGACTCAGTACTTTTTCAGACATTTATCCGCTTCAGAAGAAAAAAAAAAAAATCAATAAGAAGAACTAACAACTGTACCAAACATCTTAAAAAATCTGCACCAAACTAGACATGGAGATTTACTGTATTAGCAAATAAATTCTCTCTCTCTCTCTCTCTCTCCCCTCGCCTAAGTGTTAAAATCTATATAAAAACGTGTTAAGAGTGACGATGACAAGTTTAGTGGCGCAAGGGACGACCACACCACACCAGGCAGTCACGGGGCGCTCGCTGTCTTCACCATCGCCCATGACAGGCATTTTTTCACGTTTGCACAACAGCCAGTGTGATTTGGACGGTTGGGGTGTGACGCTGGTGATGTAAGATTAGTAACTCCCCCCCTCCTTCCTTCCTACCTTCCCTCCTTCTCCTTCTCTTCTTCTTTCCTTCTTTCTCTCCCTCCTCGTCCCACGCCTTATGAAACACTAGTTAGGGATCCGTGCCTCACCTGCGTGTACCTGTGTTTGTGTTGTTGTTGCTGTTGTTGTTTTTGTTGTTGATGATGATGATGATAGAAGTAATAGTAGAAGTAGTAGTAGTAGTAGATGTTGTTGTTGTTGTTGTTGTTGTTGTTGTTGTTGTATTAGTAGATGTAGTTGTTGTTGTTGTTATTGCTGTAATAGTAATAGTAGTAGTAGTAGTAGTAGTAGTAGTAGTAAGTAGTAGTGGTAGTAGTAGTAGTAGTAGTAGTAGTAGTAGTAGTAGTAGTAGTAGTTATTATTGTTGTTGTTGTTCCTGCTGCTACTGCTGATGTTGTTGATATTTTAGTTTTTTGTTGTTGTTGTTGTTTTATTATTATTGTTGTTATCGTTCTCGACTGATTTGGAAGCGTTGCTGTTCTCCATATTTATTCTACTTCCTCTATTTAAAAAGTGTTCTTATTCCTCACAATCATTGACGGCCTCGCTATTATAGTATTCTAGTGACCTGAGAGTGTTGTTGTCTTGAACCTTTTCACTGCCGCAGCTTCTCCTCCCTCAGCTCTATGTTGTAGCCACTTGTGTTAGTTTAGGTGAAGCTTTTGAAAGACGACAGCCACACCACAGTTATCTAGGCAAGCTTTTCAGTATTTGTAGCTTAATTTTTAACGAGTGGTGTTGCTGAAAGATAAAATTACACGTGCCATCACCAGGCAAAGGGATTACTGCTTCTGCTGTGTTAAACTTCTCAATTAGTCAGTCAATCTTTACTGTCTGTCTCTGTGGGTAGGCTGTCCCTCCTTGGTCATATAAGAACATTGCTATTATTGCTAATTTTGTTACTAGTGCTGCTGTGTTGAGTTCCTAATAGTTAGTCAATCAGTCCTTTCTGTCTGTCTCTGTGGGTAAGCTGTCCCTCCTTGGTCATATAAGAACATTGCTATTATTGCTAATTTTGTTACTGGTGCTGCTGTGTTGAATCCCTTAGTTATCAAGTCAGTCCTTTCTGTCTGTCTCTGTGAGTAAGCTGTCCCTTGGTTACGTAGAGACATCGCTGCCATGCTTACTATTGCTACTTCTCGACTACTACTGTGTTAAATCCCTTAGTTAGTCAGTGCTTTCAATCTGTCTCTATTGGTAAGCTTTTTTTTTTATATGTAAGAAGGGAAAATTGGCCAAGGGCAACAAAATCGATTAAATAAAAAGGCCCACTGAGATGACAGTTTCTAAGCAGGTTAAAGAGAGTTAGCCAAAAGAATGGGACAATAAAAAGAAAGAAGGAAATCTCAACGGGATTTACTAAGCCTCTTTCTCACCGCCGAAATGTTGCGTCTCTTTCTATCTTTTATCGCTATTTTCATGCTAACTGCTCTACTGATCTTGCTAACTGCATACCTCCCCTCCTCCTGCGGCTTCGCTTCACAAGACTTTCTTCTTCCTCTCATCCCTTTTCTGTCGAACTCTCTGATACAAGAGTTAACCAGAACTCTCAATCATTCATACCTTTCTCTGACAAACTCTAGAACTCCTGCCTGCTTCTGTATTTTCATCTTCCTACGACTTGACTTCTTTTAAGAGGGAGGTTTCAAAACATTTGTCCCACACTTTTAGCTAACTCTATCACTCTTTAAAGGAACTGGCACTCAAGCGGACCTTTTTATTTATTTATTTTTTTTCGTTGTCCTTGGCCAGCTTCCCCTCGTGCATAAAAGAAGAGCCAGTCCCATAAACACATTCACTTGACTTGGAGATTCACCGCGACTCTTCCATTGATGTCGCTGTTGTAGTTGTTGGCAGGCGGCCATGTATCGGGCGATACTGAGACCTTGTGAGCATTAAGCGTCACTTACGTACAGTATACAGTGTCATCCGGTAATGCATGTAGTGACTCACTCTTATGGGTTGCTGAGTGATGTTACGTAAAGGATTATAAGTGTAAATAGAGAACTGCTTATTCATAGTCAGTTCTGAAGTAATATAGCATTTTTCATCATGTTCAAAGCTTCTTTTTAATTTTCTGATGTGGTGACTCAATTTCGTATGCAATTTAGTGACATTACGTAAAGAATCATGTGTAGATAGAGGATTGTTTATTAGTAGTCAGTTCTAAAGTAATATAGCATTTTTCATCATGTTCAAAGCTTCTCTCTAATTTTCTGATGTGGTGACTTAATCTCGTAGTAAATAAGTGATATTACGTAAAGGATTGTAAGTGTTTATTCACAGCCAGTTTTGAAGCAGCATATTATTTTTCACTATGTTCACAAGTTTTTTCTTTATTTTCTGCTTTTATGACTCAATTTTTACGTAAAGGATTAAGTGTCAATAGTGGGGGTTTATTCAGGCAGTTTTGAAGCAGCATAATATTTCTCACCATGTTCACAAGTTTTCTCTTTATTTTCTGCTGTTATGACTCAATTTTGCAAGCAATTAAATGATATTGCGTAAAGGATTAAGTGTCAACAGAGGAGGGTTTATTCAGTCAGTTTTGAAGTAAGATAGTATTCTTATCATATTCAGGAGTTTTTTGTCTAGTTATATTCATGTGATGCAATGGGTCAGTTTTATGGGTGATGTTACGTCAAGGGTAAGTGAAGGACAGTTTATTCAGTCAATTTTGAAGTAAGATAGTATTTTCATCATATTTAGGAGTTTTTTTGTCTAACTATATTCATCTGATGCAATGGGTCAGTTTTATGGGTGCAGTGTTATGTCAAGTGTAAGGGAAGGATAGTTTATTCAGTCAGTTTTGAAGTGACGTAATACTTTCCACTATGTTCGGCAAAATTTCTCTAATCATAAGATCTAATGACTCTGTTTTCATAGGTAATTAAATGATACTACTCAAAGAATCATAAGTGTAAGTGAAGGACAGTTTATTCAGTCAATTTTGAAGGTGCGTAACATTTTCCATTATGATCGGCAAAATTTCCCTCATTCTGTGATGTAGTGGCTCAGCATTGAAGGTAATCAAGTGATGTTACATGCAGGATTACAAACGAAAGGCAAGGACAGCACAATCACGGCACAGTCACGGCCACCTCTTAAGTAACAATACATTTCCCATTGCTTTTGACATTTGTTTCCTCTCTCTCCCAAGTCCTGTGAGCCGCTGACACACCACCAACTCTCAGACGCAAGGAGACTGTCTGCAGATGAGTCAGTATTCACAAACGCTTTTCTCTCTCACCAGGACTATTTTCAGAGGCCACATAGGTGATTGACTGGATTTTCAAAAGTGTTTCTTCAGTTAAAAATATAGAAATCTTATATTCTGTCACTAGAACCGTAAAAACACCTTAAAAAACTCGTGTAATTATAAATAAAGCCTTTTGAAATAGTGGAGGTGAGGCGCACAAGTGTTTGAGTATACGAGCCTTAGAGGACGTCAAGTTAAAAGAAACACAATATTGCATGCTCCACTTTATGAATCTTTACTACTGTACTGTTCTCCCACCACAATGAATTACTTATTGCATGCATACGCAATTGGATATCAACGTGCTATATTTATCTTTTATCTTCCATGGTACACAGTGGCGGTGCAGAAGGTTGCAGCAACATCTGGGGTGGAATGTACCGTGTCATTGCCTCGTTTTTGTACGTCCAGAGATTCGTGTGTCACTGGGGTTCATGTGTCTGCGTTACTCACACATTTCATAACAGACAGACGGGTACGTGTGGGTGGCGGGACCGAGCACACGAAGGGAGATTTCAAGACACTTTTCGCAATACTGTTTTTTCTTACGCCTTTGATTGCTATTCAGTACATCTTTCCTTAGGAGGGGCAATGCTGTGACATGAAAATCGAGAAGAAATGAAATACGTAAGAAAGAAGATAACAAGAATGAAAAGATGAAAGTAAGAAAGGAGGATAATAAATGAAGAAACATGAGAGACAGTCCCGTGAACTAATCCCTCTTAGACATATTTTTACTTGTTGTACAGCGGCTTTCACTCTTTAAACTTGGAACTTACATAATATTTTTTTTTTTTCTTCCTCTTAGATTCTTATAGAGACTTCATGCATTGCTTCTTGTGCTGGTAATTGTTTCATGTATATATCCTTCATTGGACTGACTTACGTAGAAAAACTATGAAAAAAAGCGATAAACGTGAGGATTTTTTAGTGTTGGTTGCCTTATTTTAGTGGTACAGTGGGTATTTCTTGGTCACACATCCACTCCCAGCCTTCCTCGTTGTCGTTGTCTCGTTTCATTCACTTCACGGGCAGGTTCTCCACTTAGTACCAACCGAGGCCTTGCTGCGTCACCGTTGCTGGCATGGCTCGGTTGTGTAATGCTGGGCAGGTTTTTATTTTATTTATTTATTTATTTATTATTATTTTTTTATTTGCTTCCCTCTTTTCTTACACGAATGAAGAAACCCAACGTTATGTGATGTTTCGTTCAAGTGTGTATTTATATTCTTCACACACACACACACACACACACACACACACACACACACACACACACACACACACACACACACACACACACACACACACACACACACACACACACACACACACACACACACACACACACACACACACACACACACACTTAAGGCAATTATACCTTGTTTGTTTTGTGTTGGATCGTGTACACACAAACTAAACCAAACGAAAACAAGGGAAACACTTCACTCCTCACAAGAGACAAATATTGAACTTGTATTCAATTGATGCAAGACAAGTGTTAGGTCAGTGTTAGGCATATTGTCGATGGTAGACAGATGTTACATAGACGTTAGAGTCTTTTTTTCTTTTTTCTTTTTTGTAGGAGGGAAAGTAGCCAAGGTTAACAATATATATAAAAAAAGACCCACTTGAAATGCTGGTTCCCTTAAAAAGTAGTACAGAAATAGCCAAAATTTAGAAGCAAATACCTTGAAACCTTTCTCTTAAAAGGGAGATAGATCAACAAATTTTAGATACGTGTTTGGCAGAAATGAGGCGTCCATAAAGATATCAGAAAAGTGTTACAAGTGTTGGTTAGGTGTTTAGCAGCGGCCATAGTCAGGTGTACATCAGCTGCAGAGGAATCAACCAGTAGAGCAAAGATACAACACTTTTTTTCCAAGCCACTGAGCAGATGAAAGTGAAACCTGCAGAACCGGCTGTCAGGCTCCGTTAGTCCTGCTGGTGGTGGCCGAGGCGCTTGCTGTGTGGCTGATCTTAACAGTAATTGATGGCTAGATAGTCAACTCATTGTTACCTGAATATAGTTTTTTTTTTTTTTTGATGCAGGAGGGAAGCCAGCCAAGGGCAACAAAATATAAAAAAAAAAAAGGCCCACTTGAATGTTGGTTCCTTAAAGAGTTGTAGAGAATTAGTCGAAATTAAGGAACGAATGTCTTAAATGATTGATTGACTGATTGACTTGATTGACTGATTAACTTACTTACTTATTGACTGACTGATTGACTGGCTGGTTAATGAACTAATGAACTGGCTAATCTGTAACTTTATGAGAACTCTTGTCAGGTAAAATAGATTATAGCAAAGAAAATAAGACAGAAAATAAAAAAAGAAACGTAAAAAGAAAGGATGAAAGAAAATATAAAAAAAGACGAGAAAAATAATGATTAAAGGAATGGAAAGAGAAAGGAAAAAGGGAAAAGAAAAAAATATGATTATGGCAAAAGAAAGACAGAAAAACAGGAAGTAAAAAAAAAACGATAGAGACAGAAAGAAAGGAATAAAGAAAAGAACAAGAGACGAGAAATAAAGAATGAGAGAAAAGAAAAAAAGAAAGAAGAAATATATCATTATGGGAAAAGAAAGAAAAAGATAGAGAGAAAGTAAAAGAAACAGAGACAGAGAAAGAAAGAAAGGAAGAAAGAAGAAACTAAAGAAAGAAAGACAAGAAAATAATAAACGAATGAAAAGGGAACAGAAAAAAAAGAAAGAAGAAATAGAGAAAGAAAGATAGAGCACAAATTAAAAGAAAAGAAAAAAATAAAGAAACAAGAACTACCACACCGCATTTCTCACACCTCATTACTTCGCCCACGTTTGTCTCAGTGTCCCGCGCAGCCAAGTGTTAAATCAGTGTACTTTGCGAATTACCCAACCCTAAACCCCAAAGTCTGCAGCGTGACCATCCACTCATCCTGTGTTTGTGCGAGTATTCAACAGCTTCCCTCTCTTCCCCTTCCTCCCCCTCTATCCAAGGACACCCAGAGCGCCTCCCTCCATCCACCCTCCCCGGCAGCCCGCTACATAAACAGTGATGACCCAAATTTACTGATAGTCGCGTGTTTTGAGCCGAATAGAAAAGAATGTTGGGCCTTATTCGCTAACGTTTTCGCATCTTTGTTACATTTAATTCCTACAGTACCGCGACACGTTGTATATTTATTCTGCTTACCATTTGGCGATTTCATTCAGTCTAAGAAATTCATAATGTGAGGATTGAAATGATGAGGACTCTTGCTGTTAATCTTCCGACCTCCACAGATCTTTCCTGATATAAATAAAATCGTCAAATCATATCCAAATCTCATGGAAAAAATGCGTCCCGGTACTGAATGGGTTAAAAGCCTCTAGTTGAAATTTCACGGGATTTCAAGGGTGCGTTTCAGAAGATTAAGGTGATTTTATACATTACTGACTTAACACTCTTGAAAAAAACATGGGTATCAGTTATTCTCAAACGTTTCCGCTTGTTACTATATTCCAAAGCCTTTTGTTAAAGTCACGATGGTTTTCAAAGGTGTGTTTCAGTAGTTTAGGATGGTTTATACATTATTGACTTCTATTATTGACTCTTGAGATAACTGGGTATTGATTATCCTCAAATGTTTCCTCATCTCACTATATTCCAAAGCCTCTAGTTGAAGTCTCACGGGTTTTCAAGGGTGTGTTTCAGTAGATTAAGGTGATTTTTACATTACTGACTTGACTCTCGAGACGGGTATCAATTATTCGCAAACGTTTCCTCACCTCACTATATTCCAAAGCCTCTAGTTGAAGTCTCACGGGTTTTTCAAAGGTGTGGTTTAGTAGATTACCATGATTTATACATTACTAAATTAACACTCTTGAGAAACCTGGGTATTAAATAATCACAAACGTTTCCTCACCTCACTATATTCCAAAGCCTCTGGTTGAAGTTACACAGGTTTTCTAGAGTGTTTCAGTGGTTGTAGTGATAAATTAAGAGGATTTATACATTACTGACTAAGCACTCTTGAGAAACTGGGTAATAATTTCTGTGGGAGCGAATGTGGCACCTTATTGGCAAACATTTCCCCATTTCATTTTATTTCAGTGGTTCTAGTGATAATTAAAATGATTTATATATATATTTTTAAACACTTTTGAACTTTTGAGAATCCGGGTATTAATTTCTGTGGAAGCGAATGTTCGACTCTATTCGCAAACGTTTGTTCACCTCACTATACTCCAAAGCTTCTAGTTAAAGTCACACAGATTTTCAAAGGTGTTTCAGTGATTCTAGTGATAAATTAAGGTGATTTTTTTAACGTTATTGACTAAACACTTGAGAAACCGTGGATAATAATTTCTGTGGGGATCCGAATGTTCTTTTCCTCACCTCACTATACTCCAAAGCTTCTAGTTAAAGTCACACAGATTTTCAAAGGTATTTCAGTGATTATAGTGATAAATTAAGGTGATTTTTTTTACGTTATTGACTAAACACTTGAGAAACCGCGGGTAATAATTTCTGTGGGGACCGAATGTTATTTTCCTCTTTTCACTGTATTAAAAAAAAACTTTAGTAGAAGTCACACAAATTTTCAAGAGTGTTTCAGTGATTCTAGTGATAATTTAAGATGATTTATACATTACTGACCAAACACTCTTGAGAAACCAGGCAATAGGTTACTTTCTGTGGGAGCGAACGTTTTTTTCCTCACTTCACTATATTCAAAAGCCTCTAGTTGAAGTCACACAGGTTTTCAAGAGTGTTTCAGTGACTCTAGTGATAGTTTAAGATGATTTTTGCGTAATCAACTTCAGAAACACTCTTGAGAAACTGGATTATTGTCTTTGTGGCAGTGAATATTGGGCACATCTGAGTCACACCACCCACTACTTGCAAACGCCTTTAGTTGAAGTCACATAGTTTTCAAAGGTGTTTCAGTGTTTCTAAGGATTGTTTAAGATAATTTCTACTTCATTAACTTCAGAAACACTCTTGAGAAACTGGATTATTGTCTTTGTGGCAATGAATATTTTGAACGCATCTGTATCTTTCCCCACCCCCCTCAACTACTTTCAAACGCCTTTAGTTGAAGGCATATAATTTTCAAGGGTGTTCCAGTAGTTTTAGTGATAGTTTAAGACTGTTTTTACATTATCAACATCAGAAATACTCTAAAAAAAGATAGCCAGTCATCTCTGTGGCCTTTGAAAATAGACGTGGTGGAAGAGCAATGTATTTCTGAGTACGGGGCTTAGAATAAAGAAAAGAAGAGAAAAGAGGAAAAAGAAAGTAACATGCATAGATTTGGAGGGAAGGAAGATGAGATGGATTGGTAACGATATGGCAATTTTCTTTCTTTTATTTTTTTTTTTTACTCTTGTGTTTGTTAAGGTAGTGTGTGTGTGTGTGTGTGTGTGTGTAATTCACTGTTTGATCTGCTGCAGTCTCTGACGAGACAGCCAGACGTTACCCTACGGAACGAGCTCAGGGCTCATTATTTCCGATCTTGGGATAGGTCTGAGACCAGGCACACACCACACACCGGGACAACAAGGTCACAACTCCTCGATTTACATCCCGTACCTACTCACTGCTAGGTGAACAGGGGCTACACGTGAAAGGAGACACACCCAAATATCTCCACCCGGCCGGGGAATCGAACCCCGGTCCTCTGGCTTGTGAAGCCAGCGCTCTAATCACTGAGCTACCGGGCCGTGTATGTGTGTGTGTGTGTGTGTGTGTGTGTGTGTGTACGCATGTGTGTGTGTGTGTGTGTGTGTGTGTGTGTGTGTGTGTGTGTGTGTGTGTGTGTGTATATACGTATGCAAATGTATGTAGCAACTGGCAAGACAAATATTTCTAAGAACCATGACGCGGAGAGACAAGTCACATCCTGTTCATGATCTTCCGGGACATAAACACCAGTGAGGGAAACAAGGAGGGAGGAAAAAAAACAAAAGAAATAACACGCATGGATTTTGAAGGAAGCGAAGGTGAGACGCGGCAAGATGAAAAGCTACACGTGTTTCTCTTTGCTTAGGTGAAGAAAGTGACGAGAACTTTCACTGTATGCAAATATTAGGGTATGTGTTTGAGCTATACAGATATGAGAGAGAGAGAGAGAGAGAGAGAGAGAGAGAGAGAGAGAGAGAGAGGGCACTAATATATTAACTCTCTCCCTAATAAGCAGTTTGGTTTCCTGTGGTTATTTTCTATGCATTCCTTTCCCTTTCTCTCTCTCTCTCTCTCTCTCTCTCTCTCTCTCTCTCTCTCACATTCCTTTTCCTTTCACACTTTGGGTATTTCGTGTCTCATTTCATTAAACAACAACAACAACAACAACAACAACAACAACAACAACAACAACAACAACAACTACTACTACTACTACTACTACTACTACTACTACTACTACTACTACTACTACTACTACTACTACCACCACTATTACTTCCACCACTACTACTATCATTACAACTACAACTACTGCTACAAAAACTACTACTACTACTACTACTACTACTACTACTACTACTACTACTACTACTACTACTACAAATCCAACCTCCTCAGTTCACGAAGCCACGAACTGCAGGAGCATTGGCTGTCTACTTTTACTCACCCCAAGGCAAGCATGGTAAGGATTTCGTAAGGACTCTTCCTCACAACTACCTTTCCTTCTTCCCTTTCCTCTCTTCCTCCTCCTCCTCTTCCTCCTCTTCCTCCTTCTTCTCCTTCTCCTTTGCCTTTCTCCGTTCTCGTGTCAGCTTTCCCCCGTGCTGTTTGTGCTTGTTTGTTTTGTTTCTTGTTTGTTGAGTAGTTTGTGTGTTTGTGTGAGTGTTTTTTTTTTTTTTTCCTTTTCGCTTGTGATATGATTCATATTTCACTTATATTCGCTATTTTTTTTTTCTAGAATTCTCTCTCTAATAAACTTTTTTTTTTTCCATTCAAATTCGTTATCTACCTATTCCCCACTCGCTCTCTCTTTTCTCTCCACATCTTCCTCTCACTTTCTCTCTCTCTCCCTCCAAGACTTCACATAAAATCATCTCCCTCTTACTTTTCATGTGTCCTCCTCTTCTTATTCTTCTTCTTGTTATTATTCTTGTATTTCTTCTCGTAAGTGTTCTTGTTCTTGTTCTCCCTAAGCTTAAGAACACTTCAGCGTCCTCAGTTCTTTGGTTATTCATTAGTAACTTTCTCGTCCACTCATTGGCAGTGTAAGTATGGAAGGGTGTGCAGGAAGTGAAGAAAGAAGTGTGTGTGTGTGTGTGTGTGTGTGTGTGTGTGTGTGTGTGTGTGTGTGTGTGTGTGTGTGTGTGTGTGTGTGTGTGTGTTTACCTGGCTCTCCTCTCTGGTATTATAATTCGTCGTGGGAAAGGTTGTGATACTCTCTCTCTCTCTCTCTCTTGCTTTTTATTCTCTTCCTCCATGCTTAATTTAATTCTTTCTTCCTTCCTTCATTATCTTCACCCTTCCTCTTTTTCCTTACTTCTCTCATTAGATCTCCCTTCACCCCTCTCCTATCCCGCCACCCTCTGAATTAAACCCTCTTCAATACTGGAACACATTTTTACCTTGAAATTTGCGTACGATTAAATCATTTGATTGACATTAGGAAGGGTCTATTGAGGTCAGAAGATTAATGGCCACAGTCTTCACTATTCTAATACCCACATAAGTTTCTGAAGCTGTATAAAACCTCAGACAGTAGGCAGATTGAATATAGAAACGCGTCATGGTACTGAAGGGGTTAAACAGCCTGAGGAAGCAAAAGTTAGGTGAAATAAACTGAGCTTGCAAG
Organism: Portunus trituberculatus; assembly: GCF_017591435.1. Lineage (NCBI taxonomy): Eukaryota > Metazoa > Arthropoda > Malacostraca > Decapoda > Portunidae > Portunus > Portunus trituberculatus. The sequence continues at coordinate 19,374,371 of NC_059273.1, forward strand.
GATTCCCTCATTTATTATATATTTTTTTATTTCTCTTTCTCTCTTCCTTCTTTTCTTATTTCTCTCTCTCTCTTCGGTTTCCACGTGACTTATACAGTTTAAGGAAGTGAAAGAAGGAGAGAAAAAGTCTTATTTACTTCATTCCTTCATTCTTTCTTCTTCTTCTTCTTCTTCTTTTCTTTTTTTCTTCTTTCCTTTACATATCCGTTGAGTCTCTCCCTAGACGTCCTGGAGAAATGAAGAGGAAAGGTAAAGAAAATAATAAGGAAGGTGGAACATGGTAACTAGACTCCTCTCTCTCTCTCTCTCTCTCTCTCTCTCTCTCTCTCTCTCTCTCTCTCATGAACAAATAAAAAAGAAAAAGAACAAAAAAAAACAGAAAAAGCGAAATAATACCCTTGATATATTCCTTCCTTTTATTCCTTGTCACCACTTCCCTCGTCTCCTCCTCTTCTTTCTCTCACACCTCCCATACTTCCTCTTCTTTATGTCCTCAGCCTCTTGAACTAATCACTCTCTCAGGAACTCTCCACAAAAAAAAAAACCAAAGAAGGTAACAAAGAGGCCCCTGCACGACGCCTCCTCTACACGTCTTCTTCCGCAATGGGCCATACTCAGAAACGCTTTGCTCTCTCACCATGACTGTTTTCCAAGGTCACAGGGATGATTAGCGCGGTTTTCAAGAGTGTTTTTCTGTCTCTCTGCCTTTAGAACCGTAAACACATATTAAAAAACGCTCTTCTCTCTGACTACAACTGTTTTCCAAGGTCACAGGGATGATTAGCGGGGTTTTCAAGAGTGTTTCTCCAATTAATAATGTAGGAATCTTGTCTCTCTGCCTCTAGAACCGTAGAAATATCTTAAAAAATGCTGTTCTTTCTCCTTACGACTATTTTCCAGGGCCAAAGGGATGATTAGCGGGTTTTCAATAGTGTTTCTCCAATTAATAGTGTAGGAATCTTGTCTCTCTGCCTCTAGAACCGTAAAAACACCTTAAAAATTCTATTCTTTTTCACCACGACTGTTTTCCAGGGCCATAGGGATGCTTAGCGAGATTTTCAAAAGTATTTCTCCAGTTAAAAATGTAGAAATCTTGTCTCTGTCTCTAGAACCATAAAAAAAAAAAAACACCTTGAAAACTCGTGTATATCGAAATAAACCCCTTTGAAATAGTGGAGGTGAAGTATAGATGGATTTGAGAAGACGAGCTGTCATGGTGAGCCGCATATTTGGAGGATACGATAGCTTCAGATACACGGCTTTGTTCGGGGCTTGTAGACGCAGGAACCACTTTTTGCACGGCTTACAAAAACACCTCGCGCGCGCCAAGGTCACGCCGCCCCCGGGAAGTGACTGGCGGCGGTAAACATGGCGGGACAGTTGGAGCGTCTTTAAAAGGAAGGATCTCGGCAGGATGTTAGTCTGTTGTGCGTGTTGAATGGTGAATGATGTGTTTTTGTTTGGTTGCGTGTTATCTCTCTCTCTCTCTCTCTCTCTCTCTCTCTCTCTCTCTCTCTCTCTCTCTCTCTCTCTCTCTCTCTCTCTCTCTCTCTCTCTCTCTCTCTTTCCTTGTTTCATTGCGATGTTTTTTTTTATTTCTTCCTCTGTTTCTCTATTGTGTGTGTGTGTGTGTGTGTGTGTGTGTGTGTGTGTGTGTGTGTGTGTGTGTGTGTGTGTTTGCTCTCCACATGATTTCTCTCTCTCTCTCTCTCTCTCTCTCTCTCTCTCTCTCTCTCTCTCTCTCTCTCTCTCTCTCTCTCTCTCTCTCTCTCTCTCTCTCTCTCTCTCTCTCTCTCTCTCTCTCTCTCTCTAACAGGAAGTCCCCAGAGGGCAGAGGTGGCAGGAAGGAGGAAGAAGGAAGAAATTTTTTGCTTCACGGTAACTTCAATGACTCACGAGAAGACGGAAGGAGAGATGGTGGTGGTGGTGGTGGTGGTGGTGGTGGTGTGGTGGTGGTGGTGGTGGTGGTGGTGGTGGTGGTGGTGGTGGTGGTGGTGGTGGTGGTGGTGGTGATGGTGGTGGTGGTGGTGGTGGTGGTGGTGGTGGTGGTGGTGGTGGTGGTGGTGGTGGTGGTGGTGGTGGTGGTGGTGGTGGTTTCTTTCATAAACGTATTGAGACATTTAAGAAAAAAAGAAATGGTGTTTTTTTCCTCTTTTTTTATATATTTTTTTTTCAGGTGGCAGAAAAAAAAATCGATAACAACATTTTTTCTTCATCTTTTCCTCATTTACTTTACGATATTTTTTCTCCTATCATTTATTATTTTTTTTTTTTTCGTCTCTTTGCGGTCTATTTTTTCTGATTGTTTTTCTCATTTGCTCTATATTGTTACTCCTATCGCCATTTATTCTTTTCTTTTATATTTTTCCTCTTTTCCGCTCTACTTAATCCATGAAAAAAGCAAAATATGATAAAAAAAAAATCAATGCTGCCTCTTCTTACATGGAAACTTTCAACATGGAGTCTTAAATTGAATGGAAAACACAACGTACTTTTATTTCCAGAAGAAGGAGAGACACGTGATGTGAAGTGAAGAGAAATTCATTTATTTTATTCTACATTTCTATATTATTACTCTATTATTACTCCTATTATCATTTATCATTTCTCTCTTATATTTTTTGTCTCTTTGCCGCTCTCACTAAGCCACGAAAGAAGTAAAGTAAGATTAATATAAAGAAAAGAGAAAAAAATGCTGCCTCTTCTAACATTAAAACTTTCAAAATCGAGCCTTCAATTGAATGGAAAACACAACTTATTACCATTTCCAGAAGGACAGACACGTGACATGAAGTGAAGAGAAACGCCTTATTTTTTTCATCCAATTTTTTTTTTTTTTATCCCTTATAAGATATACGAGCGTAAAAGAAAATGTGAATGCATGTTTAATCCTTCGCTTTTCTCTATCATATTTACATTAACCCACTTCAGTACTGAGACACATATTTACCTTGATTTTTTGGGTAGGAATAGACGATTTTATTTGCATGAGGAAGAGTCTATGGAGGTCAGAAGATTAATGGCTAGAGTCTTCACTATTTTAATCCCCCACATGAGTTTCTGAAGCTGTATAAGATGACCAGATAGTAAGCACAATAGGCATGGACACGTGTCATGGTACTGAAGGGGTTAAAAGAATTGATATTGTATACATACAGAGGAAAAACTAGTGGAAATGAAGAGACAAAAGACTGATGGAAATATAGGAGCTGTACTCTGTCATGTTTACATTTAAAGAGCTGGTGTTATAAAAGAAAGACTGAAAGAAGTACGTAGAGAGCCAAAGACTAATGGAAATTTAGCTCCCTATTATATCTACACCGAAAGAGTTGATATTGTAAAGACTGATAGAAGCACGTAGAAAGACAAAGACTAATGGAAATAAAGAGCTCTGTATCATATTTATACTGAAAGAGTTTATATAGAGGAAAGACTGAGGGGAGCACATAGAGATACAAAGACTAATGGAAATAAAGAGCTTTGTATTATATTTACACTGAAAGAGTTTATATAGAGGAAAGACTGGTGGAAGTACATAGAAAGACAAACACTGATGGTAAAATAAGAGCTATTCTAGAAGAAAAAAAAACTGATAGAAGTATATAGAGAGACAAAGACTGATGAAAAAAAGGAGAAGCTTGAAATGGAAGAGATCATAAGTGAAGAAAAGAACAAAATAAGATAAAAACAAGAAAACAGGCAGAATAAACTAAACACAAAAGAGTTAGCCTTGAAACTCGACAGGAACCAAGGGAGAAACTTACCCACGAGAATCTGGCAACTCATCATCCCTCCGACCTTTGAAATGTTGCAAGGACAGAAGAAATTGTCGAGGAACACGTGACTCGAGACTAACAGGAAACGCAGAACGAGGAGAGGATGTCAGTGTGGTATATTAATCTCCTCCTCAGCGTGACTATACAACGTTGATTTTGTGTTTGGCTATAAAAGTGTTCGGTAGATGAAAACGTTGTGTAGCCGTTTTTGTTTTACTTTGTTTTTAGGCATTTTAAGACAGTCTGGCATGCTTTCAGGTAGGGTAAGTATGTTTTAAGGACATTTTAAGACAGTTTGGCAAGTTTTCAGAGTATTTTAAGACAGTTTGGCATATCATTAGGGCATTTTAAGACAATCTGGCATGCTTTTAGGTAGGTTAAGTATGTTTTAAGGGCATTTTAAGACAGTTTGGCAAGTATTTTAAGACAGTTTGGCAAGTTTTTAGGGTATTTTAAGACAGTTTGGTGTACTATTAGGTAACTTTAATACAGTTTGGTATATTTTAGGTTGTCTTAAGACAATATGGCAAGTCTTTAGGGCATTTTTAAAACAGTTAAACATATTTTTATGGCATTTTAAGACAGTTTCGCATGTTTTTGGATCATTTTAAGAGAGCTTGGCATGTTTTTAGGGCATTTTAAGACAGTCTAACATATTTTTATGACATTACAAAGCAGTTTGGCATATTTAGGGCATTTTAAGACAGTTTGGCATATTTTAGGGCATTTCAAGATAGTCTGGCATGTTTTTTGGACTTTTTAAGACAGTTCAGTATGTTTTTAGGCCATTTCAAAACAGTTTGGCATATTTCTAGGGCATTTTAACAGGGTTTGGAATGTTTTTATTGTTTTTTTTTGTCTTGTTTGAGAATGTTTAGTAAGAGAAAACGCTGTGAGAGAGAGAGAGAGAGAGAGAGAGAGAGAGAGAGAGAGAGAAAAACAGACCACTATCTTTTACTACCTCGATTTCTTCCCTTTCCTTCCTCATATCGAAGCGGCAATTAACTCTTACCAGCCAGACCTTGATCTTTCGCCGTGGATTGAGAGGAAGAAGTGCAGAACAGGACAGACAAATAGAGATCATCGTTAACTGTGCCTTTGTTAGTGTTAATGTCCATGCCCACCTCTCTCTCTCTCTCTCTCTTTGAAAAACATATTCTTTTACTCATTTTTTTGGTGTGTGTGTGTGTGTGTGTGTGTGTGTGTGTGTGTGTGTGTGTGTGTGTGTGTGTGTGTGTGTGTGTGTCTTCTCCCATATTAGGATCCCAACATTTGCCTGAGGGAGAGAGAATATAAGAAAACATTATCCAATAAAAATGAAAAATGAGAAAGAAAAAAAAAAAAAGAAACTAACCTTGATTTTCTTTTATTTTTTCTTTACCTGTGAGTACAAACGGGAAGAGTAAGATTATTAGCATTATATCCTTTACCCTTACCTGTTGATTTATCACCTGTCTGTTCCTTCGTGTTTGTCCTTACCTGTCTGCGCGCCACACCCTCCCTATCAATCACTTTCGATACGCCAACCACTATTATGCTTGTACCTCGCCACTCCACAGCACACCACAGCGCATCTAACCCAACCAAACCCAACCCAGCACAACTTAACCCAGCCCAACTCAACCCAGTACAACCTAACCTAACCTAACCTCACCACTCCACAGCACAGCACACCACAGCGCATCTAACCCAACCCAACCCAACGAAACCTTTTTTTTTTTTCTTTCCTTTTTTTTATATTTTTTTCTTCTTTTATATACCATGTGGGCTTTTCACGGGAATTTCTGTGCTAAAGGGGATACATTTTGGGGTACCTCCTATCTCAAAGCCCACCCGCTAGGAAACCGTTACCCCGAGTGAGGAAGCCCAACCTTCACTCAGACCGTGGACAGGATTCAGGATACGAACTCGTGCGCTTGGAGACCCCTCGGAGCCCAAAGCACGCATGGTTCCACTGTACCACGGCGGCCCCCTTTGTAATTATTTTCAAGACTGGCTTGTTTTACTTTTTTCCTAAATGTAATTAGTACTGTGATTTTCTTGACACTAATACTTTATTTCGTAGCAAAATATCGTTTCTTTATTTTCTCTTTCCTTTTTTTCCTGATTCTTTCCGATCACACAGCACACCAGTCACGTCTCACTCTACTGCATCACTTATACGTCAGATCACTAATCACTGACACTATGCTTACACCACAGCGCATTACCTCGTATTGTCAAACACTTCTGTGCTGCACCTCCACTATTTCAAGAGGGTTTATTTAAATTTACACTAGTTCTTTAAGATGTTTTTAAAGTTCTAGAGACAGAGTGACAAGATTTCTACATTATTCACTGGAGAAACATTTTTGAAAACTCCGCTTATCATTTCTGTGGCCTTGGAAAACAGTCGTGGTGAGAGAGAATAGCGTTTTGCAAGGTGTTTTTACAGTTTTAGAGACAGAATGACAGGATTTCTACATTATTAACTGGAGAAACACTCTTAAAAACCCCGCTAATCTTTTCTGTGGCCTTGGAAGACATTCATGGTGAGAGAGAAGAGCGATTTTTAAGGTGCTTTTACGATTCTAGAAGCAGAGTGACATGAATTCTACATTATTAAATAGAGAAACACTCTTGGAAACCCCGCTAATCATCTCTGTGGCCTTGGAAAATAGTCGTGGCGTTTCTGAATTCGGACCATTGTCACATTTCACTATACTGCGACACTGTGGTGAGTAAGAACACCAAACATTGTCACTATACTTACACCACCATGCCATTACCACTATTCACTGTACTGCATTAACCTCTTCAATACTGGGACACATTTTTACCATAAGTGTGTAAGATTAGACCATTTTATTGACATTAGGACGTGAAAAGCCCACATGGTATATAAAAGAAGAAAAGAATATAAAAAAAAGGAAAGAAAAAAAAAAAACGGTTGGGTTGGGTTGGGTTGGGTTAGATGAGCTGTGGTTTGCTGTGGAGTGGAGTGGTGAGGTTAGGTTAGGTTAGGTTGTACTGGGTTGAGTTGGGCTGGGTTGAGTTGTGCTGGGTTTGGTTTGGTTGGGTTAGATGCGCTGTGGTGTGCTGTGGAGTGGTGAGGTTAGGTTAGGTTAGGTCTATGGAAGTCAGAAGATTAATGGCCACAGTCTTCACTATTTTAATCCCCCACATAAGTTTCTGAAGCTGTATAAAATCACCAAATAGTAAGCAGAAGGAATATGGAAACGCGTCATGGTACTCAAAGGGTTAATACCACAATAGCCACACCACAATACAGTGATATCTCTAAAAGACATCTTGCACTCTTACCGCACTCGTCATCACAGACACCACACTAGCTACACATACACCTCATTAATGTACGTAACACCACACTGCACACCACTCACCAAAGACCTACAACACCACACGATACTAAACACACACACTTACTACACCACACACACCACAGTGCCTGATAAAAACACCACATTTATGCATGCAACACCGTACTATATCAAACAAACACCACATTAGACACCACAACACGTCTTTATTCAAAAACAACTTACTCTTTCATCACGATAAATTTCCAGGGCCACAGACACGACTAGCGAGGTTTTCAAGACAGTTTCTCCTTAAAATAAACTAGAAATCTTGTTAATCCATCACCGGAAGCATAAATACCCTCACAAACACGAGTATCTTCAACTAGAGGCTTTGGAGAGTAGTGAGGGTGAGAGAGCAAAGCGTTTCAAAATACGAGCCTAAACACTACAGGTAAGCATCCACAACACATATTCTTGCTGCATCACACACACACACACACACACACACACACACACACACACACCTCCATCCTTGCCAGCATCACACAACAGTACAAGCAGCACACTGGCAGACATAACTTCAAAACATGCCACAAATAACCTCTTGAATACTGGGATACATTTTTATCTCGAGATTTGTGTACGATTAGACCATTTTATTGACATTAGGAAGGATCTCTGGAGGTCAAATGATTAATGGCCACAGTCTTCACTATCTTATTCCCCCATAAGTTTTTGAGGTTGTATAAAGTCACTAAATAGTTAGCAGAATAAATAAGGAAGGAGTTAAACAGTAAAAGTATTAAAAAAACAACTTAATTTTTATATCGTTACCTGTCTAGACATATCAAGGTTTCCAGGGACACGTTTCTCTTATAGCAAGTGTCTTAACAAGTGTTTCCTTCCCTCCACAGCCTCGCAGCTCCGGAAATGCCGCGTGGACAACAAGGAAAGGCTCAACACTTGCCTCAACCAGACACTCAATGACCTTCGACCTTATCTCTCCACGGGTAAGCTCTCACGATTAAGGTCCAGTTCTTAGTCTAGTCCTTCTCTCTGTTTTTGTTCCTTGTCGTCTATCTTTTCTCATTGTTGCTTTTTCTTTACTTTCTGTGCTGAGGAAGATAGTTGATTTTCTCCCATAAGCATAACTTTCCCCTCTTCCCTCTCTTCCCCTCTTCCCTCTCTTCCCCTCCAGGTATTTCCCTCTTACCCTTCTTTCTACTCTCTCTCTCTCTCTCTCTCTCTCTCTCTCTCTCTCTCTCTCTCTCTCTCTCTCTCTCTCTCTCTCATAACGAATTTTCTTCTATCTTCTATTCTATCCTATCTTCTATCTATCTTCTATTCTATCCTTTTCCATTTTCTCCTCTTCCTCAACATTCTCCAACTATCTTTTTGCTGTTCCCTCGTGTTTTTTGTGTTTTGCTTGCTATCGTTCGTGAGAAGAGAGGGATACAGAAATGGAGGAAATGATGGAATGTGAGAGGAGAGAGTCTAATAAATAAACCTTTTGCCTTGCTAATGAAAATGTCTTGCTTGTGGTTTTCGTTCACCTGTTCACGTAATGTCAATATTTTTGCTCTGTGTAGAATAGATGAGTATTTTTTTTTTTTTATATAAATATCTGTGACATATCTTTTTTGCTGTTCACTTGTGTTTTTGTGTTTTGTTTGTATTCGTTCACAGTCCCACTATTTTTCGCTCTCTGTGTGGAGGAAGATAGTTAAGTTTTTTCCCATAAGCATTTCCAGCTTTCTATTTTTGCTGTTCACTCGTGTTTTTGTGCTTCGTTTGCGATCGTTCACCTGTCCACACAATATCACTTTCTTTTTATTCGCTCTTTGTGTTAGTGTAATAGTAAGATGACTCATTTTTCCCTTCCTCACTTTCTTCTTCTTTTTTATTAGCTCAAGTTTTTTTCTTATTTTTCTTTATTTAATATTTGTGATAGTTCTGTCCACATAATCTCACTTTTTTTCGCTCTTTGCATCAATGTAACGTAAGGTAAGTCTTTTTTTTCCCGTAACCTTCCTCAACTTTCATCTTTGTTATTAGTTCAAGTTTTTTCATTTTTTTTTTTACTTTTTTTCTGTTTCAAGTTTTTTTCCTTTTTTCATTTTTCTGTTGCATGTTTGTGATCGTCCTCTTATGCAAGTAATCCCACTATTTTCTCGCTCTTTGTGTCAGTGTAACAGTGTAAGTCATTTATCCCGTAACCTTCATCAACTTTCATCTTTGTTTTTCACTCAAGTTTTTTCTTATTTCTTTTTTTTTCATTTTTTCTATTACATGTTTTTTTTTTTTATCTTCCTCTTATCCGCATAATCTTTCTCTGTGTCCATGTAACAGTAAGATCAGTCATTTTTCTCCATAACCTTCCTACACTTTCTTCTTTGTTATTAGCTCAAGTTTTTTTTCTTATTTCTTACATGTTTGTGATTTTCTTCCTATTCACATAATCTCTATCTCCGTGTCCATGTAACAGTAAGGTAACTCATTTTTCACGTAACCTTCCTCAGCTTTCTTTTGTTTTTTACTCGTTTTTTTTTTTTTTTTTTTTAATTTAATGCTTGGGATCGTTCTCCTGTCCACATAATCTCGCTTTTTTCTCGCTTTTTGTGTCAATATAACAGTAAGGTAACTCATTTTTCACGTAACCTTCCTCAACTTTCTTTTGTTTTTTACTCGTTTTTTTATTATTTCTTTTTTTTTTTTTATTTAATGCTTGGGATCGTTCTCCTGTCTACACAATCTCGCTTTTTTCTCGCTTTTGTTTCATTTTTCACGTAATCTTCCTCAAACTTTCTTTTTTATTTACTCAAGTGTTTATATTTTACTTGTTTGTGATCGCCCACGTATCAACACAATCTAGTATTTTTTTCTCTCTCTTTGTTTCCATGTTACCTTCTCCAACTTTATTCTTTCCTATTTACTCAGTTGTCTATTTTTTGGTAGTTTGTGATCGCCCAACCTGTCCACACAATCTCGTTTACTCGCTCTTTGTGTCAATGTAACAGTAAGATTCATATATATATTTTTTTTCATAAGACACCCATAAGTAATTTTTCCCTTAATCACTTCCACTCTAGTGTTTGTTTTTACTTGTTTGTCATCGCCCACCTACCTGTCCACACAACCTCGTTTTCATTCGCCTTTTGTGTCCATGTAATAGTAAGATAGTCATTTTTCCCATAACCACTTCCAACTTTCTTCTCTGTTGTTTATTCAATTATTTAGTTTTACTTGTTTGTGATCACCCATCTGTCCACACAATCCACCTTTTATTTTCGCTATTTTGTCATTCTTTTTTTTTTTCTCTCGCTTTTTGTATCAATGTAACAGTAAGACAAATCATTTTCCCCGTAACCACTTCCAACTTTCTTCTCTGTCATTTACTCAAGTGTTTATGTTTTGCTTGTCAGTTACCAGCCATCTGTTCATGTCTCACTTTTACTTATCTTTTGATTTCTTCTTCCTGTTCTGTGTCTTGCTGTTCTTGTTCTATTTGTTACTCTCCTTTTTTTCATTTTTTGCTTCCTTCACGTATTTATTCTATTCATTCTTATTTGTTTGTTTTTTCATTTGTTTTATTTTCTTACGTCTTATTATTTTGATTTCTTCCTTGTTTGTATTCCTGGTTCATCTGTTTTTCGTTTGATTTCTTCCTCTTCTCTGTCTTGTTATTGTTTCTATTCTTTTCTTCCTTCCACTGGTACTTAAATTCTTGCTCTTTACTATCTTTCACCCATTACTCACTATCATCTGTGTGTTTCTTCACCTTCTTCCATGTATATCATCATCCAAATACTTCTGCTTCCTCATTCTCCTCTTGTCTTCCTTACTTCCTTATCATGCGTTTATTTTTCCTCTTCCTCCTCCTTCGCATCTTCTCAATATTTCTAAAAGTCACTTGTTCTCTTATTTTCTTAGTTCCTTGCTACATTTTGTCTTTATCGTGTATACGTTGACCTTTCCCAGGGAGTTATTACTTGGAAGAGGAGGAGGAAGAAGAAGAGGAGGAGGAGGAGGAGGAGGAGAAGGAGGAGGAGGAGATACAAAGTTAAGAATTCAGCACTTCCTCTCCCAACACACACACACACACACACACACACACACACACACACACACACACACACACACAGATAGATAGATAGATAGATAGATAGATAGATAGATAGATAGATAGATAGATAGATAGATAGATAGATAGATAGATAGATAGATAAATAGATCGATAGATAGATAGATAGATAGATATTTTATACAGACAGATAGATAGATAGATAGATACATAAATAGATAGATAGATATTTCATTGAAACACACACACACACACACACACACACACACACACACACACACACACACACACACACACACACACAAGACTTATCAACCACAAGGAACAAAACACAGCATCTCTTTTTTAACCTAACTCCCCAAAATAATACACGATTCTGACTGCTTCTCGCGCTCACCGTCTGTCCTTCACCCGCAGGCATTCAGGAGCTGTCCCTCCCGCCGCTAGAGCCAATGAGAATAAAGACCATTGAGTTTCGGCAGCAGCAGGGCGCCGTCATCATGCAAGCCACCTTCAATGACGTGACGGTGACGGGCATCTCAAACTTCACCGCTACCTTCATTAAGTAAGTGACGCAGATGAAGGTGCAGACAGAGAGAGAGAGAGAGAGAGAGAGAGAGAGAGAGAGAGAGAGAGAGAGAGAAGGTGGGGAGGGTGGAGGAGAGTAGTATAGTAATAATAATCGACTTTCTCTCTCTCTCTCTCTCTCTCTCTCTCTCTCTCTCTCTCACACACACACACACACACACACACACACACACACACACACACACACACACACACACACACACACACACACACACACACACACACACACACACACACACCTTTTTTCAATTCTGCCTTCCATTCCTTCACGATAAAGATAAACTAACAATAACAACAACAATAATCAACAGCATTCTTCCTCACACACTCCTATGAACAAAGCCGGTATTGAAAAACACACTACCCTCACCACGACTATATGCAAAGGCCACAGAGATGACTAGCCGGGTTCCGAAAACTGCTCCTTCTGTTAATGATATGGAAACTTTACTGATTTGACACTAGAGGCACAAAAATGCTTAGAAAACACATACAAATTTAACTAGAGATTTTCGAAATTAGTGGAAGTGTGGATATGGTTTAATATAAAATGCCTCAAGTCACGAAACTGATAAATCTTTCTCCCTCTCCTCCTTGCTAATCTGTCACTAGAAGCACAGAAACAGAACCTGAGAAAACACATGTAAATTTACCCTAGAGACTTTAAAATTAGTAGAGGCTTGGAAATCGTTCAGTATGATGCCTCAAGTCACGAAACTTATAAATCTTTCTCCCTCTCTCCTTGCTTATCTGTCACTAGAAGGATTAAAAAATAAATAAAAAAGAACATGTAAATTTAACCAAAGACGTTTGAAAATTAGCGGAGGTGTGGAAATGGTTCACTATGAAATACCTCACGTCTCGAAAATGATCAATCTTTCTCCCTCTCCTCGTTGCTCATCTGTCACTAGAAATCTGAAAATACTTCATATCACATGTAAATCCAGGTAGAGCCTTTTCAAATTAATGGAGGAGTGGAAATGATTCAGTCCAATGCCTCAGGTCACGAAATAAATGTGTTTCTCCCTCCCCTCCTTACTTATTTGTCACTAGAAGCATAAAAATACTTAAAAGAAGAAAATGTAAATTTCGTTAGAGGCTTTTGAAATGAGTGGAAATGGTTCAGTATAATGCCTCAAGTCACGAAAACAATAAATCTTTCTCCCTCTCCTCCTTGTTAATCCTTCACTGGAAGCACAAAAATATATATAAAAAAAAAAAAAAAACATGCAAATTTAGCAAGACACTTTTAGAATTAATGGAGGCGTGGAATTTTTTTTTTTTTTTTTATGTACTATGTGGGCTTTTCAAGGGAATTTATGGGCTAAAGGGGATACACACAGTATGATACCTCAAAACTAACACATTTTTCTCCCTCTCCTCCTTATTAGTTTGTCACTAGAAGCACAAAAATACTTAAAAAAAAACATGGAAATTTTAGTTGCATGCACGGCAATGGTTCAGTTGAATGCCTCAAAAATAATATAACTTTCTCCCTCTCCTCCGTCTGCCTTCCCACTGCCACCGCCCCATCCAGCGCCGACCCAGTGCTGCGCGAGCTGACAGTGGCTCTCTACATCCCGGAGATGGCGATCACTGGGTTCTACGTTCTTGACGGGCGGATCTTCCTCTTCCCGGCGAAAGGATCCGGAGAGTTTTGGGCTAACTTCAGTGAGTGTGTGTGTGTGTGTGTGTGTGTGTGTGTGTGTGTGTGTGTTTCACTGTTTGATCTGCTGCAGTCTCTGACGAGACAGCCAGACGTTACCCTACGGAACGAGCTCAGAGCTCATTATTTCCAATCTTGGGATAGGTCTGAGACCAGGCACACACCACACACCGGGACAACAAGGTCACAACTCCTCGATTTACATCCCGTACCTACTCACTGCTAGGTGAACAGGGGCTCCACGTGAAAGGAGACACACCCAAATATCTCCACCCGGCCGGGGAATCGAACCCCGGTCCTCTGGTTTGTGAAGCCAGCGCTCTAACCACTGAGCTACCGTGTGTGTGTGTGTGTGTGTGTGTGTGTGTGTGTGTGCCTGTCTGTCTGCCTGTCTGTCTGTCTATCTGTCTGTGTGTGTGTGTGTGTGTGTGTGTGTGTGTGTGTGTGTGTGTGTGTGTGTGTGTGTGTGTGTGTGTGTGTGTGTGTGTGTTTGAAAGTACTAATGAAAGATAAATATATAATCATGCATATTTTGGTAGCAACCATTAACCCTTTCAGTACTATGACTACTATCATTCTGCTAACTATTTGGTGATGTTATACAGCTTGAAACACTTACGTGGGGGATTGAATTAGTGAAGACTGTGGCCATTAATCTTGTGACCTCCACAGACCCTTGCTAATGTCAAATCTCAAGATAAAAATGTCTCCCGGTATTGAAGGGATTAATACTAAGGATGATTATGATAAGAAATAAACAACACTGCTACAGATAACAATGAAAACAGTAATGATAATGGCAACAACAACAACAACAACAACAGCAACAAGAGTAAATAAAGCGAGACTAAACGTACTACTACAAAACTAATACAATATAGAGACTACAATTCAAGTGGGCCATTTTTTTTTTTTTTTTAATATTCATTTATTTTTGCCCTTGGTAGTTCTCCCTCTTACATAAAAAAAAAAAAAATTACTACAATGAACAATACCACCACCACCACCACCACCACCACCAACAACAACAACAACAACACCAACAACAACGATAAAAAAAAAAAAAACACTACCATCACAGCCATCACTACACTCAACGTTTACACCACCACCACCACCACCACGACCCTCACCACCACCTTGTATTCCGCAGGAGGCGTGGACGCGACGGGGACAAGCGTGATGAGCGTTGAGACACAAGCGGACGGCAGTGAGAGGCTTCGAATCTCCAACACAAATATAGACTTCACCATTGAGCAGCTCAGAATGCACCTTACCGATCTCTTTAACGGGGATGAACTTCTCGGTGGGTTGTTCCTTGAAGTGGGGGACGGAATGGTGTCTTTGTGGTGTCCTATCTATTTCTAACAGGTTTGGGAGATGTTTTGTAGGATTTTCAAAGAGGATTTTCATGGTTCTAGTGTTATTTAAGGTTCTAAAGGGGGTTTTCATGATTTTTAAAGAGTTTTTATGATTCTGTTGCAATCCTAAATGTGTTTCTTGGTTCTAATCGAAGTTATTTGTGTTTTTAAATGGGTTTATATGGTTCTAATGGATGTTGTTTGGGTTTTAAATGGGTTTTTATGGTTCTATTGCAGTTTTGAATATATTTCTTGGTTCTAATCGAGGTTATTTATTATTTCAAAGGGGTTTTCATGGTTCCAGTGGCTATTTAGGTTTTTTAAGGGAACTTTCACGATTCTATTCTGTTTTTAAGGTTCTTTTCATGGTTCTATATAGTTTAGTGAGTGTTGGCTTGATTTTTAAAGTTATAAAGAGTTTCCATGGTTCTACTGGGTTTTCAAGGGTTTTTTTCATGGTTCTGTTGGATGATTTGGGGGTTTTCAGTAAGTTTATTTGTGTTTCGAAAGGTTTCCATGATTTTAGTGGAAGTTTTTTTGAAGATTTTTTTTATTAAATTTTTCATGGTTCTGTTGGATTTCTAACGTGATTATTTTGGTTTTATTTGGTGTTACAATTTTTTAAAAGGGCTTTTCGTGGTACTATTCGGTTTTCAAGGTATAATTTAAGGTTCTGTTCTATTTTCAATGTTTTTCTTCATGGTTTAGTGGGTGTTATTTTAGTTTTTAAAGAGTTTTCATGGTTTTATTAAGGTTTTCAGTTAATTTCATGGTTCTAGGGAGTGTTCCGTGAGTTTTTAAAGAGTTTTCATGGTTTTATTAAGGTTTTCAGTTAATTTCATGGTTCTAGTGAGCGTTACATGAATTTTTTAAAGAGTTTTCATGGTTCTATTGAGTTTTTGAGTTAATTTTATGGTTCTAGTGTGTTTTTAAAGAGTTTTCATGGTTTTAGTGGTTTTAGTTAATTTCATGGTTCTAGTGGGTGTTTTATGAGTTTTTTAAAGAGTTTTCATGGTTTTTGTGTGTTATTTTGGGTTTTCATAGGGTTTTCATGGTCGTAGTGGTGTTTCAAAGGGTTATCATGTATTGCGTGATTTGAGAACGAGAAAGAGACAGAGTAACAGCCACCCCTTTCGTTTCAGGTCGTGCTGCAAACCTCTTCATCAACGACAACGGGCGTGAAATTCTACAGGAAGTGAAGCCTCAGGTGGTGGCGCGACTGAATGACATGGTAGGGAAAGTGATGAATGATGCCCTTTCCCAGCTCCCCGTCAGCGCCTTCCTCCTGCCAAACTAAACTCCCTGACGTGTCCTAACCTCACCTCGCCTCCCACCCCTTCCTGAACCAGTAGCGAGTAGTTTTAACACTTCCTAGCAACTTTTTACCCTCTTCACAGTACCTCAGCGGGCTTCAAGTGTCTCAGAACAGCGGTGTTAGATTCTACTGATGTGTCCGTTCCGTCTCTCCCGTTTTCTTTCTCCTTTCGTTCTTCACTAGTGTTCCGTGTTAATGTGAGAGAAAATGGATTATTCATAGTTTTGGGTTGTCTGCCTTTCCTCTTCTTCTTCTTCTTCTTCTTCTTCTTCTTCTTCTTCTTCTTCTTCTTCTTCTTCTTCTTCTTCTTCTTCTTCTTCTTCTTCTTCTTCTTCTTTTTGGTTGTTTTGGTGCTTAAGTGGAAAGAAAGCCCAGTTATTCTTATTTATTTGTTATTCTGTCCTCTTCTTCTTCTTCCTCTTCCTCTTCCTTCCTCTCCTTCTCTGCTTCCTCTTCCTCCTCCTCTTTTTCTTTTTTCATGGTCGTCTTCCTGTTACTAAAAAT
>NC_059273.1:19395963-19398463 GCF_017591435.1 Portunus trituberculatus
TGAACGAGACGAGGGAGAAAGAAAGAGAAAATCGGGTTAGAATGTTTGTTCCCTGTGTTGACAATTGGCGGATCAATTTAAGGTCATTGTGCACATCGAGGCCCGCACCACGACCTTCCATTACAACACACCACCTGACAACACCACCTGCACCCTACCCCTCCCGTGACACCACACCTCGCACCCATTACCTCACAAGATTCCCAGAGAGAGTAACGTGGCTGGCGACATGAACGAGAGTGAAGCAGCGGCGGACGAAACCTAAATCACCACATCCGGAGCGAGTCAGTTGGTTTCAGTCAGTGCCGGGAGTTCACAGCAAGGAGGGACCCGCATGGCCTCTCCTCCCTGTCTTGTTCGGCTACAGTCCCCGTGAGTGCCGCTGCCAGTGCATTGTGGGAGCATAGACAAGTTAAAAGGAGTGCCAGGCTCGCTGCTGCACTGGTAGGCGTCACTGTGTTGCTTGTCTTGCTTTGAGATGCGTGGGTTTGGTTTGGTTTGGTATCCAGCAGGATGTAAACAAACCATTCTATCGCTTCGCTTCCTTTCCCTTATCAATTGTCCGAGTCTGTTGCCCGGTCACCTGTCGAGCCTCAAGACGGGCCGCGGCGTGCTCCAGGGCAGGTGAACACAAACACACGGGGCATCATCTAGTGTGCTGCTAGCGATGACAGTGTTGCGGAGTGTTGCGGCGATTCCTTCGATATTTATGAGTGTTGTAGTGATCGATATTGTGTTTTTTAGGTATTAGATTCATGGTTATAGTGTTTCTGAGTGTTGCAGTGACGTGTTTTAGTGTTTCTGAGTGTCGCAGTGATTGTATTAGTGTTTGAGTGTTGCAGTGATTCGTATTAATGTTTGAGTGTTGCAGTGACTACTTTTTAGTGTTTCTGAGTATTGCAGTGACGTGTTTTGGTGTTTATAGGTGTTGCAGGGACTCGTGTTAGTGTTTCTGAGTGTTGCAGTGGTTCGCATTGGTGATTTTCGGTATTGCAGTGATTGTTTCGATGTTTGTGTGTTGCAGTGACAGGTGTTAGGGTTTCTGAGTGTTGCAGTGATTGTTTTGGTGTGTCTGTGTTGCAGTAATTGTTCTAGTGTTTCCATGTGTTGCAGTGACTGTTTTAGTGTTTCCAAGTGTTGCAGTGACTGATTTTAGTGTTTCTGAGTGTTGCAGTGACTGTATTTGTGTTTCCAAGTGTTGCAGTGACTGATTTTAGTGTTTCCAAGTGTTGCAGTGACTGTTTTAGTGTTTCCAAGTGTTGCAGAGATTGTTTTGGTGTTTCTGGGAATCGCAGTGACTGTATTTTGTGTTTTCAAGTGTTGCAGTGACTGAATTTGGTGTTTCTGCGTGTTGTAGTGACGGTTTTAGTGTTTCTGAGTGTTGCAATGACTGTTTTGGTGTTTCTGAGTGTTACATTGATTGTTTTGGTGTTTCTGAGTGTTGCAATGAATTTTTCCAGTGTTTCTGGTATTTTGGCGTGTTGCAGTGACTGTTTCATTACCTCTGTGTTAGTCCAGCTGATTTGAGTTTTTCTGGGTGTTGCAGTGACTGATTTTAGTGTTTCTGAGTGTTGCAGAGACTGTTTTAGTATTTCTAGTATTTCTGGTTAGTGTAATGACTGCTTGTATTATTATTTCTGTGTGTTGCAGTGACTGATTTTAGTGTTTCTGTGTGTTGCAGTGACTAATTTTAGTGTTTGTGTGTTGCAATGACTCATTTTAGTGTTTCTGTGTGTTGCAGTGACTCATTTTAGTGGTTCTGTGTGTTGCAGTGACTGATTTTAGTGTTTCTGTGTGTTGCAGTGACTGATCTAGTGTTTCTGTGTGTTGCAGTGACTCATTTTAGTGTTTCTGTGTGTTGCAGTGACTCATTTTAGTGTTTCTGTGTGTTGCAGTGACTGATTTAGTGTTTGTGTGTTGCAGTGACTCATTTTAGTGTTTGTGTGTTACAGTGACTCATTTTAGTGTGTCTGTGTGTTGCAGTGACTCATTTTAGTATTTCTGACCATCACAGTGACCAATATCTTCGCACAGTGCCGAGTGTTGAAAGCAAACCAAAATGACATGAATTAGACCATAAGGATTCCTGCGTTGTGTTGCTGTGGTGTGCGTGGCGGAGCGAAGGAACACAGACAGCACTTGATTGGCCACAGCGTGAAGGGAAGGACGCCTCAGCCATGCCGGGGCAACTCAACCTCAACAGACGCTCGCTTATCCTGCAGCAGTCCCCCACAGAGGCTCCCCCGGCGTCTCCTACAGGCAATCTTAGGGTGAGTAGTCATTACATAAGCTCGTCTCCTCAAACTTGTGCTTTACCTGCATTATTTAAAAGGCTTTATCTAAATTTACACGAGTTTTTTAAGGTGTTTTTACGGTTCTAGAGGCAAATTGACAAGATTTCTATATTATGAACTGGAGAAACGCTCTTGAAACCTCGCTAATCATCTCTGTGGCCTTGGAAAAGTCTTTGTGAGAGAAGAGCATTTTTTTAGAAGTTTTT
>NC_059273.1:19405963-19408463 GCF_017591435.1 Portunus trituberculatus
TCTTTTTCCTCCACTCCTCGTCTCATCCCATCTTTTTCCTCCACCCCAAGTCTCTTCTCGTCTTTTTTCCCTGCTCTTCGTCTTTTCTCGTCTTTTTCTTCTACTTCTCGTCTCGTCTCGTTCCCTTTCCTTCGTTCCTTCGTTCTCATCTCACTACTTAAAACCAAATTACTTTTTTTTTTTATCATTTTAACCCTATCTCCTACTCTCTCGACCTCCATACAATAAATCCTTGGCTCTCCTTCCCATCTATTGGACATGTTTTTATTTTCCTTTTTTTTTCATTCTTTCCTTTTCATCTTAATATCTAAAACCTGATTAACTCTTTTTTACCGTCTTTATTCCATATATTTCATTTTTTCAACCTTTAAAAAAAAAACTTGGCTCTCTCTCCATCTATTGACCACTTTTCAGGCTTTCTTTTCATCCTTCTTTCCTTTTTCATCTTAATATCTAAAACTTAATTATCTTTTTTTTTAATCATCCTTACTTCCTCCTTTTCACTCTCTCCACCTCATAACGATCTGAAAACTGACTTCCCTTCTCTCCATTAGCCATCTTTTGGGATCCTCCTCTTCACATTAACCCCTTCAATACTGAGAAACGTTTTTACCTTGAGATATGTGTACGATTTCATTTTTATTGATATTAGGAAGGATCTATGGAGGTCAACAGGTTAATGGCTACAGTCTTCGCTATTTTAATCCCCCACATAAGTTTGTGAAGCTGTATGAAATCACCAAATAGTAGCCAGAATGGATATGGAAACGCGTCATGGTACTGAAGGGGCCGCCACCATGACTATTTTTACGCCCCCCTTGACTTCTAACAATAAAAAACCTGACTGTTTCCTCTAGTCCTTTCATTTCCTTCGTTCCTTCCTTCTTACCTCACTTTCTAAAACCTAATACGCTTTTTTTTCACACTTTTCCTCTATTTTCCCTCTCCCTTAATTTCTAACCGACTTATTTTCACTCCCTCTAACAATAAAAACCGTGACTTTTCCTCTATTCCTTACCTTTTCTTCGTTCCTTCCTTCTTACTCCACTTTCCATAACTTAATATCCTTTCTCTCACACTTTTCTCCCTATTTTCCCATTCCCTTGACTTCTAACTGACCTATTTTTCACTCACTTGACTTCTAACAACAAAAAATAAAAATAGTTCTTTCTTCTTTTTTATCATTCCTTCGTTCCTTCCTTCTCATCCCACTTTCCAAAATCCTATTACCTTTCCTTCATAAGTCTCTATTTTTCCACTCCTTTGATTTCTAACGGACCTATTTTCACTCCCATCACTGACTCTTTTTCCTCTATTCCTTGCATTTTCCTTCGTTCCTTCTTTCTCATCCTACTTTCCAAACCTTATTCCCTTTCTTTCACACTTTTCTTTCTATTTTCCCTCTCCCTTGACTTCTAGCAATAAAAAACGTGACTCTTTGTTCTCTATTCCTTGCCTTTCCTTCAGTCCTTCCTTTTAACCCCACAATCCAAACCTTATACCCTTTCTCTCACACTTTTTCCTCTATTTTCCCTCTCCCTGGACTTCTAACGCACTTTTTTTTTTATCAACTTCCTTCATTTCTAACACTCAAAAACGTGGCCCTTTCCTCTACTGCTTATCTCTCCTTCAATCCTTCCTTTTAACCCCCCCTTTTCAAAACCTAGTACTTTTCTTTCACATTTCTCTGTTATCCCACTTATTTTTCACTCCCTCAGCTTGTACGAATCTCCCTCATTTTCTACTGGCCATGTCTCTCAGGTCCTCTTCCTCCTCGCCTCCCACATGTGAATCACAGGCATTTGGGACCAACAGGAGTCAACAGCTTGGTGAAAAACGTCTGGAGATTCCCTGTATTGGAGAACGAGGGAGACGCGGGTTGACTGTTGCGTTTTGTTGTGAAGTCTGGCATTGGTAAGGGAAGGATTATTGAGGAGAGAGAGAGAGAGAGAGAGAGAGAGAGAGAGAGAGAGAGAGAGAGAGAGACACACACACACACACACACACACACACACACACACACACACACACACACACACACACACACACACACACACACACACACACACACACACACACACACACACACAGACAAGTTAAAAAAAATAACACAAAACACGTCATATAATATTCAAATTAGTCTGAACCTGTCAAGAAAACAAACACACACACACACACACACACACACACACACACACACACACACACGGCAAATCCAGAAACAAACAAAAAAAAAAAAAAAAAAAAAAAAGAAAAAAAAAAAGAAAGATTAGAGACAAAACCCCACACTAACACCACGAACCTCTTTTTAACATCATTTTTTTTAACATTTTTCTGTTTATGGACAAGTTTCCGAGCGGTCAACACTTCAGCCAGCCGCGAGACACAGCGCCTGCGTACCCCCGAGTTTTGACATCAAGGAGGACGTGCAAAAGTAATGAACGTAAAACCAAAAGAGAGAGAGAGAGTCCATTGAGAGGTCACGCAGGCGGAAATGAAG
>NC_059273.1:19413463-19433463 GCF_017591435.1 Portunus trituberculatus
CTATTGTCCTCCCTCTTGCTGCCTCTCTCTTCCCTCTTCTTCATTTATCTTTCCTTCCCTTCATCTATCTTTCATTCTCTTCTTTATTTCTTTTTACTATTTCTTTCCTTCGTGTTTCCGTTTTTCTCTTATTTTCATCTTGTGTTTCTATTGTCTTTTTTTATTCATTTGTTCATTTCATCAGTTTTATTTTTTCCTTTTTTCTCTTCTTCTTCTTTTTCTCTCTTCTTGCTTCTCTTGTTCCCTTTTTTTCTGTCTTTCCTTTCCTCCTCTTTCACGTTTCTTTCTATTATCTCTTCTCTTTTTGTTTCTCCTCCCCTCCTGCTCCTCCTCCTCCTCCTCCTCCTCCCACTAATTTCTGTTTCCCTCCTTCCCATCTCTCTCTCTCTCTCTCTCTCTCTCTCTCTCTCTCTCTCTCTGTCTACAAGATGGCGGTGTTTGTCTTTGATATACCTGCACGAGGAATGAGCTTCAATGTTACCGAGGGGCTGCGGTGCTCCTTCCCCCTGGCCAGGTACACACTGCTGGCTCGTGCTGCAAAATGTTGTTCGTGGCTATTGTTGTTAAAACCCCTTCAGTACTGGGACGCATTTTTCACCATGAGTTTTGGGTATGATTTGATGATTTTATGGACATTAAGAAGGGTCTATGAAGGTCAGAAGATTAATGGCTAGTCTTCACTATTTAATCCCCCCACATAAGTTTCTGAAGGTGTGTAAAATCGCCAAATAATAAGCAGAGTGAATATGAGAACGTGTCATGGTAGTGAAGGGGTTAAAGGTCGTGGGAATCGTGGTGGTTCAGATCAGATGATTGTCGGAAAATCTTTTTTTTTTTCCCTCCTTATTGTTTGCTTTCAATAAATCACTTTACATACATTCTCACTTTCTGGGTCTCTTCTTTTTTGTTCTCTTCGCTATCGTGGTTGTTATCGTGTTGCTATCGTGGTGTTATCGTGGTGCTATCTTGGTGTTATGGTGCTATCGTGTTGCTACCATGTTGCTATCGTAGTGCTATCGTGGTTGTTATCGTGATGCTATCGTGGTGCTATCGTGGTGGCAGCTGTCGTGGTTATCGTGGTGCTATCGTGGTTATCATGGTGCTATCGTTGTGCTATCGTGGTTGTTATCGTGTTGCTATCTTGGTGCTATCGTGGTGCTATCGTGGTGATACCGTGTTGCTATCTTGGTGCTATCGTGGTGCTACCGTGGTTATCGTGGCAGCTGTCGTGGTTGCCCTCGTGGTTGCTCTTGGTTATCGTGGTGCTATCGTGGTTATCATGGTGCTATCGTTGTACTATCGTGGTTGTTATCGTGTTGCTATCGTGTTGCTATCGTGGTGCTATCGTTGTGCTACCGTGTTGCTATCTTGGTGCTATCGTGGTCCTACCGTGTTGCTATCGTGGTGCTATCGTGGTGCTATCGTGGTGCTATCGTGGTGCTATCGTGGTTATCGTGGCAGCTGTCGTGGTTGCCCTCGTGGTTGCTCTTGGTTTTGATGTTTGTAGTGGTTGTTAACAAAAGTGACAATAGTGACGGCAGGAACAAAAGCAGCAACAACAATGGCACATAATATTAATCATGATAATAATAGTGATAATGTGCCTGTGTATTTCAGCCTCGGGTGTAAATGGCTCGCTCCGTGGTGTCATTTCAGCCTTTAATGGGGGAGTGACCGTGTGTGTGTGTGTGTGTGTGTGTGTGTGTGTGCGTGTGTCAGAGGGCGTTTTCATTAAAGTTGTCAGGCGTATAATAATTTTCACTCAATTGAATTTTCCTGCCAATTACTTTGAAATATAAATTGCTAGAGAATACAATCCCGTGTGTGTGTGTGTGTGTGTGTGTGTGTGTGTGTGTGTGTGTGTGTGTGTGTGTGTGTGTGTGTGTGTGTGTGTGTGTTAATCAAGACCACAATCACGTTTGGATGAAATGAGAAGGAAAGATCACAAAATAGAGAGAGAGAGAGAGAGAGAGAGAGAGAGAGAGAGAGAGAGAGAGAGAGAGAGAGAGATAGTTTACCAAAGTCAGAAAGGAATTTTACATTTTGTTTATTTACTTTTTTGTTTAGTTTTTCCTCCTCCTCCTCCTCCTCCTCCTCCTCCTCCTCCTCCTCCTCGAACACCTGCAGGAGATGGGTAATTTGGCCAGGAGTCGTATGTATGTACGTGTGTATGTGTGTATCTGTCTTCCTTTATTATTTTCCTCTTCTCTTGTGGTGGTGCTGGTGGTGGTGGTGGTGATTATGTTGTTTTTCTCCTCCTCCTCCTCCTCCTCCTCCTCCTCCTCCTCCTCCTCCTCCTCCTCCTGTTTCTCCTCCTCTTTTTATTTCTTCTATTTCTTTCTACTCTTTCTCCTTCACCTTTCTTTTCAACTGGAGAATTTTAGAGAGAGAGAGAGAGAGAGAGAGAGAGAGAGAGAGAGAGAGAGAGTTTAGTATATAGATATTTGCGAATTTTGTTGTTGTTTTGTTTTATATTGAAAAGAAGAAGAAGAAGAGGAAGAGGAGGAGGAGAAGGAGGAGGAGGAGGAGGAGGAGGAGGAGGAGGAATAATAATAGGAATAACGAGAGAGAGAGAGAGAGAGAGAGAGAGAGAGAGAGAGACAGAGAGAGTTCCGAAGCTTCAAAGTTTTGTTTTGTGCTTCGTGAGTTTTAAATTGGTTCGAGTCAGCTTCGCTCTCTGCTTCGGAACTCTTTATTAAGGGGCTCGTGGTTCCTTTGGGCTTCGCGTGGAGCTCCATTTGGCTTCAGTTTAGGCTTCATAATTTTTCTGTAAGTTATCTCTCTCTCTCTCTCTCTCTCTCTCTCTGCAAGAACAGAAGAAATTTAGTGTTGAATATTCCTTTAAAATCTCAATCACACACACACACTCTCTCTCTCTCTCTCTCTCTCTCTCTCTCTCTCTCTCTCTCTCTCTCTCCATTTTACTCCGAGCTGGTTTAACCTTTCCCCAGTCTTTTTTTCTTTTTCTCTCTTTTCTTTCCTCTTCTTTTTTGTCTTCTTTTTTTCCAGTTTCTTGCATCACGTTGTATAACTTTTTTCATTAGCCTTTCAACCTCCACGATATTGCTTCTTTACCCCGCCACAAAGGAGCTCAGAGGGGGCGGAGGGGGTGGGGAGTTCGGTGGGCCTGAAGGGGGAGGGGCCGTTTATTCTACCACAGTTTAGTAGTAGTAGTAGTAGTAGTAGTAGTAGTGGTGGTGGTGGTAGTGGTGTTGGTGGTGGTAGTAGTAGTGGTGGTGGTGGTAGTAGTAGTAGTAGTAGTAGTAGTAGTAGTAGTTGTAATACTGTTAGGAGTAGTAGTAGTAGTAGTAGTAGTAGTAGTAGTAGTAGTAGTAGTAGTAGTCGTTTCCTCCTCCTCCTCCTCCTCCTCCTCCTCCTCCTCCTCCTCCTCCTCCTTTCCTCCTCCTCCTCCTCCTCCTCCTCCTCCTCCTCCTCCTTTTCCTTCTCCTCCTCCTCCTCCTCCTCCTCCTCCTCCTCCTCCTCCTCCTCCTTTTCCTTCTCCTCCTTTTCCTTCTCCTTTTCCTCCTCCTCCTCCTCCTCCTCCTCCTCCTCCTCCTCCTCCTCCTCCTACAGGTGAACAGAATAACGTGAGTCTTTGTAAGGGAAGCGGCGCGACGAGGATGAAGAAAGAGGAGGAATACAAAGGAATACAAAGGAAGAACAAACAGCAGCAAGCTTTTTGGTCCTTACTATACGCTTTTTGCTGACTACTCTATCTGAACTAATGCTGGAGAAAAAGGATAGTGAAGGCGAAGGCTCCTCCCCACCCACCACTCCCTCCAGCCGAAAGACAGTCAGGAAACATGGAAAAAAAAAAAACTATGGAAATTTTGAAGAGGGAAGAGACGAGTTAGACGCCACCACTCCTACAGCGTGAGAATAGAGTCGACCACCACCACCACTACCAGCCAGGAGGAGGAGAACGAGAGAAATTAAAGGAAAAATAAGGAAAAGAAGAAGAAAGTAAGAAAAAGAGGAGGAGGAAGAGGAGGAGGAAGAAGAGGAGGAGAATGGAGTGTGAGTGACAGGTGGCTAGGAAGAAGAGGAAGAAGAAGCTGTGTGGGAGATGGAGGAAGAGGAGGAGGAGGAGGAGGAGGAGGAAGAAGTGCAAGAAGAGGAAGAAGAAGAAGAGGAGGAGGAGGAGGAGGAGGAAAATAATGTGTGAGTGACGGGAGGAGAGATAGAAGAGAGGAGGAGACTGAAAAGAAAAGAGTAAGAAAAAAAATGGAGATGGAAGAGAACGAAGGGAAGGAGGAGAAATAATAATGATAATAATAAGAAGAGGAAGAGGAAGAAGAAAAGAATAGAAGATATAAACCAATAGCATGTGAAACTCAAAAGATAAAAAAAAAAATAGGACAACAGAAGGATTACATGGCAGTTAGAAAACGGGAAGAGCGGGAGGAGGCGGGAGGAGGAAAGAAGAGGCGGGAAGAGTACTCGTTTAAAGGCGTGAAGATGTAACGGGAGGAGCTAGAATGAATGAAGGAACAGCGGGAAGAGGATAAAGATAGGAAGGTGAACATTGAATAACAGGAAGGACGGGAAGAGGACGAGGGAAACCAATGTAGCGGGAAGACCATAAGGAAAGAAGGAGGAGTTTACAACCTCAAACCTTCCCGCCCTTGAAAGGAACGGAACATTGTAAAAGATCGGTTATGTTAGGTTAGGTTAGGTTAGGTTAGGATAGGTTAGGTTAGGTTAGGTTAGGTTGGGTTAGGTTAGTTTAGGTTAAGTTAGGTTTGGTTAGGTTAGATTAGGTTACGTCACATCAGGTTAAGTTAGGTTTGGTTAGGCTACGTTATGTATGAATTTCACACAACTTAATCAGGTGTGAGAAGGAGGTGGAAGAGAAATAGGAGGAGGAAGAGGAGGAGGAGGAGGAGGAAAAAGAGCAGGAAGAGTACAAGGAAGATGAAGTACAAACCACAAGAGTATGAAGAGGTAGATGGAAATCGGGAGAAGGAGGAAGAGTAGAAGGAAGAGGACAAAGAGGAGAAGGAGGAAGAAGTCGAAGGAGTATACCTGAACCTTGTGATGCAGTGGGTTCAACTTTAAGAGCGGCGCCTTCCTGGTATTTCCACCTGGTCAATTTACGGCATCATTCATTATTGCTGAGGCTGAAGGAGGAGGAAGAAGAGGAGGAGGAGGAGGAGGAGGAGGAGGAGGAGGAAGGAGGACTTATTAACCTAGGAAGGATCTCTCAAGGGACTCATCGCAGCGGAGAATGAGAAAATAAGAAGAGAAAGAGCCGTGTGAGAAAGAAGGACAATGAAGGAAGGTGCAGGAGACGCTGAAGAAGACACAGCTCATAAACAGGTGAAGACTCGGTGCTTAAGCTGAAGGAGGTACTGCCAGATATAAAGGAGAGATGTTAGCAAGAGTAATGAAAAGACACAGTTAATACAGGAGATAAAGACAGAGAAGCCAAGACATGCTGCTTATACTGAAGGAGGCACAGACGGAGGCACTGAAGGAGGTACTGTGTGAAATAAAGGAGAGATGTTAGCAAGAGTAATGAAAAGACACAGTTAATACAGGAGATAAAGACAGACAAGCCAAGACATGCTGCTTATACTGAAGGAGGCACAGAAGGAGGCACAGACGGAGGTACTGAAGGAGGTACTGTGTGAAATAAAGGAGAGATGTTAGCAAGAGTAATGAAAAGACACAGTTAATACAGGAGATAAAGACAGAGAAGCCAAGACATGCTGCTTATACTGAAGGAGGCACAGGCGGAGGCACTGAAGGAGGTACTGCCGGAAATAAAGGAGAGACGTTAGCAAGACACAGTTAATACAGGAGATAAAGAAAGTAGAATAGAGAACACATATTGCTTACTTGTATAATTTTTTCTTCTTTTTTATGTAAGAGGAGAAATCTGACCAACGGCAACAAGAACGACCAAGCAAAAATACCCACTTAGTTACCAGTCCCCGAGCAGTCCAGAGAGAGAGAGAGAGAGAGAGAGTGTGTGTGTTAACCAAAAGAATGGGGATAAATGTCTTCCAAACTCCCCATCTTAAATGCGTTCAGGTCATAGGAAGATGAATGACTGAGAGTATTGGTTAACTCTTGTATTAGAGAAGTGGATTGACAGTTAGAATTAAAGGAGAGGACGTTAACCAGAGCAGTGATGAAGGAAGACACAGTGACAGGAGATAAATGAAGCACAAAAAAGCTACTTAGACTGACGGAGGCGCTGAAGAAGATCCTGACAGGCAGAAATGAAGGAAATATGACATCAAGAACGCGTAGAAGCTAAAGGAAGCAACCAAGGAAAGACGTGTTGAGAGACTGACGAAGACGATGACGGAGGCAGAAAAGGGGAGGAAAAAGATACACACACACACACACACACACACACACACACACACACACACACACACACACACACACACACACACATGACCTAATTCACATCATCTCCCTCCCAGCTCCTCCACAAAAAGGACTCCCAATGTAAACTCTTAAACATTCCCTGCAAATTTTAAGCACACGGAAGGGCACATGACTGGCGGGCTCCTGCGCAGGTACGATACTGCAGAAGGCGCAGATGGGGAGGGAGGGAGGGAGGGAGAGCTGCCTGACAGGAATGCAATGATGAATGTGTGATCAGGGAGGCGTGAAAAGGAGAGGTAGAACGAGAACAAGAGAGAGAGAGAGAGAGAGAGAGAGAGAGAGAGAGAGAGAGAGAGAGAGAGAGAGAGAGAGAGAGAGAGAGAGAGATATAACTAAAGCGAAGGAGAAGAGAAGTGGAGAAAGAGAAGGAGGAGTTGTAAGAGGTGAAGGAGGAGGGAAAGAAGAGAAGGAGAAGGAGGAGGAGGAGGAGAAGGAGAAGGAGAAGATAAAACAGGAGGAGGAGCAGGAGGAGAAATAAATGTGGGAAAAAGCCAGACCATTCCAGAAGATGAAGATGAAAGGAGAAAGAAAAGGAGAAAGGAAGTTAGTGGTAAAGAGAGAGAGAGAGAGAGAGAGAGAGAGAGAGAGAGAGAGAGAGAGGGAGATTCAGAGAGAGAGAGAGTCAGAGATAATTAATGGAAACATAAAAAGAAGACTGAGAAAAGGAGGAAAAAGAGGAGGAGGAGGAGGAGGAGGAGGAGGAGGAGGGAAGGTCTCTCTTTATCCAGTGAAAGGTCAACGGTCTTCTTTCTTCCCCCCCTAAAACCCCCTTCCTTACCCCTCCCCCCCTTACTCTTTCCTCACTACATACACACCTTCATACACGCCTCCTTATCAAATACCACCGTACTATAGGAATCTCTCTCTCTCTCTCTCTCTCTCTCTCTCTCTCTCTTCAAATTCAGATGGTTTATTTAGCCATATATAATTACAATGGAGAAGTATATAGACTGATATTTCTTGGCTGGTCCCGTTAAAAGTGTTATTTTTGACAGGCCCCTAATGAATTTCTTAATTAATATAACTATCTGAGACTAGTGATTGATATGAAGTATATTTATTAAGTGAAAAAAATTATACAATGAAAAGCTTATCTAAAAGAATAACAATTAATGAAAAGTATACAATATTTTTGATCATCTTGAGCCGTCCTGAGCAAACCAAGGTACAAGTTATGAAAATATTTGGCGCTTTCACATATATAGTATATAAACATACATACATACATACATACATACATAATGCCACACAGAATCTAGAGTATACAATTATTTAGTGTAAATAAGATTAGAAATAGAAATAGAAAGAGAAGAATATGGAAATAGAAATAGAAATAGAAATACATGCATACATACTTACATAATACATATACAACTAAATACATGGTTTTTATCAATAACTATCAATGATGCGTTTCTTTGTCAGATTTAAAATTGTGTTTATTAATAATATTTTCTATGTTTTCAGGGAGTTCATTCCAATTTACAACTCCAAAATAGGTCACAAATCGTTTCCGAGATTCTGTTTTGGGAAAGGTGGTTTAAATTATGACGATTTTGATGTATTTAAGTTATGTTTGTCGGATGTTAAAAGAAATACGAACAGATTATGAGTATGTTGTTATTATGAGTGAATAAATTTTAGGCATTCCAGCTTGTAAATATCAATCTCTCTCTCTCTCTCTCTCTCTTCTCTCTCAACACACAAGAAAATCGACACACTGAAGTAAGAATGAAGCAAAATAATGATAAATAAATAATAAATGCAAGTAAATGACAGCAAATGAATAATTGAAGCGGAGAAAATGACTGATTAAATTTCTCACTCCCCTTCGCTGTGTATCCTGAAAGAGAAGAATATGGAAATAGAAAGAGAAAGAGAAGAATAAGGAAATAGAGAAAGAGAAGAATATGGAAATAGAAATAGAAATGGAAATAGAAATGGAAAGAAAAGAATATGGAAATAAAAATAGAAAGAGAAAGAGAAGAATAAGGAAATAGAAATAGAGAAAGAGAAGAATATGGAAATAGAAATGGAAAGAAAAGAATATGGAAATAGAAATAGAAAAAGGAAGAGAAGGATATGGAAATAGAAATAGAGAAAGAAATAGAAATGGAAATAGAAGAATATGGAAATAGAAATAGAAATAGAAAATGACAACAACTAAATTATTGGAGCAGAGAGAATGACTGATTGCATTTCTCGCTCCCCTTCTCTGTGTATCCTGAAAGAGAACAATATGGAAATACAAATAGAAATTATATATAGACATTCATACATTCAGACACACGTGACGTACTCTCCCCAACCCACCTCGCCTCCCCCTTTGTATTTTTGATGAAGCCAGGCGTGACTCTCCACAGTGCACGAAAGATGATGAAATTGGGACGAAAATGAATTAATATCTTCGTCTCTGTTTTATTTATTTTTTTTTTGTTCCTTTTTTTGTAGTTTTCTTTTTCTTTTTTTCTTTTTTTTTATCTTTTTATATCTATAGCAAAGAATTGACAACATTTTTACGTTTTTTTTCATTTTCTTTTTTTTTTCTTATTTTTTTATAGCAAACAATTGACAATTTTATTCTTTTTTCTTTTTTTTTTCATTTTCTTTTTTATAACAAAGAATTGACAATATTTTTACGTTTCTTTCTTTCATTTTCTTTTTTCCTATTCTTAATTTTGTTTTTTTGTTTAATAGCAAAGAATTGACAAAATTTCTACGTTTATTTTTCTTTATTTTTTTTCTTATTTTTTTTTTTTTTTAGATAGCAAAGAATTAACAAAATTTTTACGTTTCTTTTTTCATTTTCTTTTTTCTTTTCTTAATTTTCTTTGTTTTTTAATAGCAAATAATTGACAAAAATGAAAAAAAAAAATGAATTCATATCTTCTTTACATTTCTTTGCGTTTTTCTTTTTCTTTTTCTTTTTCTTAATTATTTGTTTTTCTATTAGCAAAGAATTGACAGAAATACAAAAGTTAATTCACATCTTCGTCTTTACAGTTTTTCTTTCAATTTTCTTTTTCTTTTTTTCTTTTATATATACGTTTGTTTTTTCTTATTTTTTTCTTTTCTTTTTTTTCTCTTTATATCTTATTTTTTCTTTTCTCTATTTTTTCTAATTTTCAGTTTTATCTTTTCTTTTCTTTTTTTCTTATTTTTTTCTTTTCTCTTATCTTTTCTTTCTTTTTTTCTTTTATCTTATTTTTATATTATCTTATTTTTTCCTTTTTCTTTTTCTTTTTTTCTGATTTTTTTCTCAGAATTTCTTTTTCTAATTTTATCTCTTATTTTTCTGATTTTTTTCCTCTTTTCCTCTTACTTTTTTCTTTCTTTTCTTTTCTTTCTATAACAGCAAAGAATTGACAAAAAAAAAATCACATCTTCCTCTGTACATTTTTTTTCATTCATTTTCCTTTTTATCCAGTTTATAAATTTCTTTTCTTAATATTTTTTCTTTTATTTTATAAGTGGCAAAGAATCCACAAAAATTCATTAATATCTTCCCATAATTCTCCTTTTTATTTAATTCTCTTTATATATTTCCCCCTTCATTTTCTTTTCTTTTTTTATCATATCTTCGTCTTTATATATCTCCCTTAATTATCTTTCTCCTCTTATTCCATCTATACTTTTCTTCTTAAGTTTCCCATTCTTTTTCTTCTCCATCAGAAACTCATGTGGGGGATTAAAATAGTGAAGACTGTGGCCACAAATCTTCAGACCTCCATAGACTTCCCTAATGTAAACAAAACCATCTAATATTACCCAAAGAATTAGTTCCACAGAAGATAATGAAGACAGCAAGCACAGTAGATACGATGAAGGAACATTAAGGAGTACAGAAGCTAGTTGTCCTTAGCCCTCGTGGTTGTCTGGTACCGTTATTTAGGGTGATAGTACCTGGATTTATCGTTTCCCCGGTGCTGCCTTAACCCCTTCAGTACCGTGACGCGTTCTCATATTCACTGTGCTTACTATTTGGTGATTTTATACAGCTTCAGAAACTTATGTGGGGGATTAATATAGCAACGACTCTGGCCATTAATTCCTTCTACATTGGGACACGTTTTACCTTGAGATTTGTGTGCGATTACACTATTATATTGACATTAAGAAGGGTCTATGGAGGTCAGAAAATCAATGGCTTAAGTCCTCACTATTCTACTCACCCAAATCACCAAACAGTAAACAGATTGAATATGGAAAAGCGTCATGGTACTCGAGGGTTAATCTTTTGACCTCCATAGACCCTTGCTTATATAAGTAAAACAGTCCAATCATACCCAAAACAATGCTATAAATGAGTCTCACAATTGAAAGGATTAGAAATTAGTGAACAGCGTATTGTGTACCGTCAAATTACGTCTGAAATGATCTAGTTTTGTATAATTTTGCGTTTGAATAGACAGTTTTGCTGATTCAAGAAGGTACCTCAATTTTAATCAACCCCTTCAGTACCAGGACGCGTTTCCATATTTACTCTGCCTACTATTTGGCGATTTAACACACCTTCAGAAACTCATGTGGGGATTAAAATAGTGAGGACTGTGGCCACTAATCTTCAGACTTCGATAGACCCTTCCTAATGTAAATAAAATTGTCTAATCACACCCAAACTCGTGGTAAAAACGCGTCCCAGTACTGAAGGGAAATGTTGAGGAAAATGTAAGAGGAAGGTAAAGAAAATGAGGGAAGAACGTGTTGAGATGAAAGAAAATGGGAAAAAGAACTGGTTATGGTTATAAAAAATGCTGAGAGAGAGAGAGAGAGAGAGAGAGAGAGAGAGAGAGAGAGAGAGAGAGAGAGAGAGAGAGAGAGAGAGAGAGAGAGAGAGAGAGACTATATATACATTTTTCCCCTTTTCACGTGACTGAGGGTCTGACCAAGGCTAAAACAGAACTACAGGAGAGAGAGAGAGAGAGAGAGAGAGAGAGAGAGAGAGAGAGAGAGAGAGAGAGAGAGAGAGACTGACTGATACAAATAACGAAGGAAAAGAAAATTATTAGTCCTTGTGTATTTATTTATTCATTTTTGCATTTTGGGTTCTTCTCCCTTGCGCCAAAAATAAATGAACAAGTGACGTAAGCAAAATAAATGTATAACGATAAGAAAAAATGAATAATTGAAATGAAAATAGATAAATGAAGTGAAGTAATGCGGTCATGTAGAGTAGTAAATGAAGTTAAGGTTACGTTAGGTTAGGTTAAGTTAGGTTAGGGTTACGTTAGGTTTGGTTAAGAAGATTAATTAGGTTTGGTTAGGTTAAGGTAAGGTTAGATTAGGTTAGGTTAGGTTAGGTTAAGAAGATTAATTAGGTTTGGTTAGGTTAAGGTTAGGTTAGGTTAGGTTAGGTTAGGTTAGGTTAGGTTAAGTTAGGTTAGGTTAGGTTAGGTTGGTTAGGTTTGGTTAGGTTAAGGTTAGTTAAGGTTAAGGTTAGGTTAAGGTTAGGTTAGGTTTGGTTAGGTTAAGGTTAGTTAAGGTTAAGGTTAGGTTAGGTTAGGTTAGGTTAGGTTTGGTTAGGTTAAGGTTAGTTAAGGTTAAGGTTAGTTAAGGTTAAGGTTAGGTTAGGTTAGGTTAGAATAAAGTAATAAATGATGATAAGTGAATAAGTGAAATGATGATAAGTAAGATGATTTATATAAGTTTGTCACGTGTTTGTTTGTCTTTTTCCTTTTCGTTTTTTTTTTCCTTTCTTTCTTCCTCGTAGTTCCGAAATTTCTTAAGATAATTGATTTGTCTATTTGACCTAACTTTTTTTATATTCAACTAACTCTTATAACTTTCTCTGTATAAATGAAGTCTCTCTCTCTCTCTCTCTCTCTCTCTCTCTCTCTCTCTCTCTCTCTCTCTCTCTGAATCGAGTTTTGCATAGTTAACCTTCTTCATTTTACTCTGCTTAATTAATGTAGCTTTCTGTATTAAAGGTCTATTTTTTCTATATTTTTCTAGTTAAACTTAATTTGATTGGCCTAACTTATTTTTCTTGTCTATTTATCTATTTATTTATTTATTTATCTAGTTTATTTATTTTTATTTTATTATTTTTTGGGGTAAGTCTTTTTTTTTTTATTCATTTTCCCTTCTCCAATTTTTAGCTTTTCTTTTTACTTTCCTTTTCATGTTGACTTTCATCTTTCTATAGCTGGTTTTTTTTCTAGCTTCATACTTTTTTTTTTTTTTCATTCCCTCTCCTCTCCTTCAATTATTACTTTCTCCTCCTCCTCCTCCTCCTCCTTTACTTTTTGTTTGATTTGCATCCTTTTTCATGTATCTCATCTTATCTTTTTTTATTCCTTCATCCTCTCCATTCGTCCTCCTCCTCTTCTTTCTCCTCCTCTTCCTCCTCCTCCTCCTCCTTCTTCTTCTCTATTTTTTTGCTATTTTCTTAAGTTTGATTTGCATTCTTTTTATCTTATTTTATTTCATTTTTTTTTATTCTCTCCTCCTCCTCTTCAATAATCATTCCTCCTCCTCTTCTTCCTCCTTCTCCTCTTCTTTCTTTTTTCGTGTGTTTGATTTGGTTCCTTTGCTTCTCTTTTTATCCATCTTATTGTTTTGTTTTCATTCCCTCATTCTTTCCCTCAATAATTCTTCCTCCTTTTCCTCCTCCTCCTCTTCCTCCTCCTCCTCCTCCTCCTCCTCTTTCTTTTTTTGTTATTTTCTTATATCTTATTTAATTCCTTCGTGTCCTTTCATTCATCTTATTTTATTTCATTTGTTTTCATTTCTTCTCTTCTCTTTCAATAACTGTTCTTCTTCTTCCTCCTCCTCCTCCTCCTCCTCCTCCTTTTTTATTAGTCTTCTTTATTCTATTTGCTTCCTTCGTAACCTTTTATTCATCTTATTACTTTATTTCATGTTTTTTTTCATTCCTATTCCTCCTCCTCCTCCTCCTCCTCCTCTTCCTCCTCCTCCTCCTCTCAATAAGTATTAAATGTTACTTTGTAGAATCTATAAATTTGGTACGTGAAGCGATGTTTGTTTAATTAATCTCTTCATATTCATTCTTCTTACTATTTGGCGATTTTACACACCTTCAGAAACATATGTGGGAATTTGAATAGTAAAGACTGTGGCCATTAATCTTCTGGCCTTCATAAACCCCTTCCTAATGTCAATAAAATGGTCACACACACACACACACACACACACACACACACACACACACACACACACACACACACACACATACATTTTCTTTACCTAGTTCTTTTTTTCTTTTTTCTTTTTTCTTTTGTTTTTTGTACCTAGAACTGAGCTAAAGGTGAAAAA
This sequence comes from Portunus trituberculatus, assembly GCF_017591435.1. Lineage (NCBI taxonomy): Eukaryota > Metazoa > Arthropoda > Malacostraca > Decapoda > Portunidae > Portunus > Portunus trituberculatus. The sequence goes on from NC_059273.1 coordinate 19,427,141, forward strand.
GCAGCGAAGTAATAACAGAAATATAACACGGGAACACCAAATTAAAAAAAAAAAAAAAAAATATCCTCTAGTGGTGGTGGTGGTGGTGGTGGTGGTGAGTGAAAATACTAAAGGGAGACTAATGAAAAAAAGTGGAAATGAATAATAAAAAATGATAACTGAGGAATGAAAAAAGAAATATGAATAAGTGAGTGAATAAATTCAAGATTCAGACAAATGCTTTCATGAAATTTGTCAAAGAAAAAAAGATGTAGGATTTTCTCTCTTCTGAAGCCAAGCGAAGACAAAAGACGAGGAGGAGGAGGAGGAAGAAGAAGAAGAAGAAGAAGAGGAGGAGGAGGAGGAGGAGGAGGAGAAAGGAGGAGGAGGAGGAGGAGGAGGAGGAAGAAGAGGAGAAAGGAGGAGGAAGAGGAGGAGGAGGAGGAGGAGTAGGCAACGCTAAAAGGACTGGAAGGCGTTCAGATTCAGCAAGAGAGAGAGAGAGAGAGAGAGAGAGAGAGAGAGAGAGAGAGAGTGTATGATATCCTTGTTTTCTTTCATTTTCGACCTCAACTTCAATTACTGTTTCCATTTTAATCAGTAATTGTTTTTCACCACAACCACCGCCGCCACCACCACCATCACCACCACCATCATCACCACCACCACCACCACCACCATCTTCACCACCACCACCATCATCACCACCACCACCACCACCACCACCACCACCACCACCACCATCTTCACCACCAACACCACCACCGTCTTTACCACCGTCTTCACCACCACCACCACCATCACCATCACCATCTTCACCACCATCACCACCACAGTCTTCACCACCATCACCACCACCACCATCACCACCACCACCACCACCACTACCACCAACAACAACACCACCACCGTCTTCACCACCACCACCACTATCACCACCACCACCACCACCACCACTACCACCAACAACAACACCATCACCATCTTCACCACCACCACCACTATCACCACCATCACCACCACCACCACCACCACCACCACTACCACCAACAACAACACCACCACCGTCTTCACCACCACAACCACCACCACCACCACCACCATCACCACCGTCACCACCACCACCACCACCACCAGCACCACCATTTAAGAGCCTCAGAGCTTCCTTCCTTCATTCCTTCCATCCTTTCCTTCTTTCTTCCTCTCATTCTCTCCCTCCTTCCTTCATCTCTCACCTTTTCACCTTCCATCCTCTTTCTTCCCTCCCCTCCTTCACCTTACCTCCCCCCTCTCTCTCTCTCTCTCTCTCTCTCCCTGTTCGTTTAGGTCAAGGGGTGATGAGGGGACGCTTACCTGGTTCTCCCCTCTCCCCTCTCCCTTCTCCCCTTCACCTTGTTGATTCTTTCCCTTAGGCTTCTTGACCCTCCCCTCTCCCCTTCTCCCACTCTCCCCTCTCCCTCTCTCCTTCCTTCCCTTGCTTTGTTTGAAGTGTACTTTTTATCTCATTTAAGCTTCCCGGCTGATAGTGTTTGCCTTCCCTCTCGTAAGGAGGAAGAAATCTCCTCTCTTTCTCCTCCTCCTCCTCCTCCTCCTCTTCCTCCTCCTCCTCCTCCTCCTCCTCTTCTTCTTCTTCTTTTCTGGTACTTCTGTTGATGCTTTTACTTCTTCATTTCTATTTCTCTCTCTCTCTCTCTCTCTCTCTCTCTCTCTCTCTCTCTCTCTCTCTCTCTCTCTCTCTCTCTCTCTCTCTCTCTCTCTCTCTCTCTCTCTCTCTCTGTCTATCTATCTTTCGTAATCTTTTCCGTTTTATATTCTCTTACTTCTACTTACTTCCTCCTCCTCCTCCTCCTCCTCCTCCTCCTCCTCCTCCTCCTCCTCCTCTTTCATTTCCCTCTACTATTAATTTTACTGCTTCTTTTTATTTCTCTTTGTCTTCCTTTCTTTTTTTGTTTTTTTTTACATTTTGCAATTATTATCTCTTCCCCACTTCCCTTCTCTTGTCTGTGTATGTCTGTCTGTTTATCTCTGTATGTATGAGTGTACGTATTTGTATATCTATCTATCTATTTATTGTATTCATCTATCTACCTATCTGTTTGTCTATCTATCTATATATCTATCCATCTGTCTCTTTATCTATCTGTCTGTCTATCTATCTATCTATCTATCTATTTATCCATCTATCTGGCTGTCTATATTTCTGTACATCTCTCTCTCTCTCTCTCTCTCTCTTACTCACACACACACACACACACACACACACACACACACACACACACACACACACACACACACACACACACACACACACACACAATCGCCTTAGTGAAGTGTTCCGCTTGAGATCCCAAGGCGCTGAGGGGAAGAGGGAGGGGAAAAGGAGAGGGGAGAGAGAGAGAGAGAGAGAGAGAGAGAGAGAGAGAGAGAGAGAGAGCGTGTTCTCCCTCACCCTCATGTTTACCCTTTCCCCGTCCCCTCAAATTCTCCCTTTTTCCCTCACCTCAGATTTTACCTCTTCTCTTATTTTCCCTCCTTTTCCTGCTTTTGTTTTGACTAATTTTGTTCTTTCCTTATTTTTTGTTTCTCATATTTCCTCTCACTTTATTTTTCCTCTTTCCTTTTTTTCATATTTTCGTCACAATTTCCTTTTATTTTTATTTTTCATTTTGATATTGTGGTATTTTTATTTACTGTGTTTTCTTAAGTTCTCTCTTTCATCTGCTTATATTTCGTCGTTTTTTTTTTTTTTTTTTTGCTTTCATTCAAAAATTTTCCTCTCCTCTTTTCTCCTTTTTTTATTTCTTTTCTTTTCTTTTTACACTTTTCCTTTCACTCTATCAAGCTTTTCTTTCATTTCTTTTATTTTCTTTCCCCGTACATTCCCTCACAAAATTCCTGCATATCCAATATTTTCCTTTCACCAAAACTATATATTTCTGTTCTATTTTTATCTTTTTTTTTTCCTTCATCTCTTCCACCCACTTCTCTCCTTTCCAGTTTTCCCATTCTATTTTCTTCCATTCTTTGTGGTGTGACTTCAGCGTGACTACAGTGTGACTCTTTAGTATGGCTTGAGTGTGACAATAGCCTATGTTAAGTAGTGGATAAGGTGGTGAGCGTGGGATCGGGCGGACATCCATGCGTAGGTTCGAATCCCACCACGTACAGCCTTGAAACTTTGTCATTTGTCGAGTGGTTTAAAGTTATCTACATGTCACTATGATACCCAGGTTCTAGGTGATGCAATTGCCTTACACCAAAGATGCGCTTGGGTGATGATATGGGTCCTGATATGGGTACCACTATAATAAGATTGACTGCGCCATTAATCCCTTCAGTACCATGACGTGTTTCCATATTCATTCTGCTTACTATTTGTTGGTTTTATACAGCTTCAGAAACTCATGTGGGGGGATTAAGATAGTGAAGACTGTGGCCATTAATCTTCTGACCTCCATAAATCCTTCCTAATGTCAATAAAAAGGTCTAATCGTACATAAATTTCAAGGTGAAAATGTGTCCCAGTATTGAAGGGGTTGATAGGTGAAAACTGAAGCTACAGGCGATATAGGCCATAACATAAAAAAAATAATAATAATGATACGAGATAATTATCGATACCGTATGCATTGTATGAAATGTTTATAAGCATGTACAAGGGAGCTATGATTGAAAACGAATAGATCTTGCAATTTCTACCCATTTTAACTAGTGAATGTGGCTTTAGAACAGGTGAAGGTGTTGCAGAGTGATTTATAATGAAGGAAAGGTGAACCAAGTCAATAGGCAGTGTTGGTAAGTGCTTGTAATGACGAAGAACACACAAAAACTCCTCTTCTAATTTAACGAATAGGTGTAGGACAAGTAAAGGTGTCGCAGAGTGATTGGTGATGAAGGAAATAGGCGATGTTGGTATGTGGTTGTCAATACGAAAAGCAAACACAAAAACTCCTCCTTCTCCTCCTCTTCCACCTACTCCTCATCCTCTTCCTCCTCCTCCTCTTTCTCCTCCTCCTCCTCCTCCTCCTCGTCTTCCTCCTGTTGCTGCTCTTCATCATTATCATCAAGTTACCAGAATAGAACATACCTAAATCTTTCATTGCCCACTGACGTTTCATGACTGTCTGGCTGTCTGGCTGGGTCGCTGGCTGGCTGACTGGCTGATAAGGGTCCTGAAATATAGATGACGCCTTTACCTCTGTCTGTCTGTTATCGAGGTCTCCATGAAGCGGTGTATCGTGGTTTTATCTTCTGTTCCCCCTTAAGGATTGTTTTTAAAGGCTGCAGGAGTGATTACTTTCGTTTCTTCGATATTGTTTTCTCTCTCATAATGGTGTAGAGTCCTTGTTGTCGCTGGGTCGTGAATATAATGTTGGGGGAATTTTTATAACTGTTTTTTTTTTTTTTTATATATGGTGAACAGAACAAAGGGAGAAAAACGGCTTCTCATTGAAAACAAGAAACCAAAGGGAATTTATGTTTATGCTAGAGATGTTGAAATACTTAAAAATTTGGACAGTACAAGGCTTGGAAGAGAGAGAGAGAGAGAGAGAGAGAGAGAGAGAGAGAGAGAGAGAGAGAGAGAGAGAGAGAGAGAGATAAAAAGCCAAAAAGGAATTTATGTTTATACTGAAGAATTTGGACAGTATAAAGCTTGGAAGTATTGGTAATCATTTTCATGCAAGATGGGTAGCAAAAAAAGGAGTAAAATGGCTACTTATTACAGAAAAATAAGCCAAAAAGAATTTATATTTGTGGTATTCTAGAGTTGATGTTAATGTCATTTAAGATAAGACGATGGATTACTTGAGATTTTGAACAGTGATAAGATTAGAAATATTGATAAAGGAAAGAAAAAAAGGCTCATTGAAATCCTGGTAAATAAATAAAAAAAAAGGCCTAAGAGAATTCATACTTTTACTAGAGTTGGTATTTTTGGTACTATTAGACGATTTTATTGAGATTAGGAAGGGTCTATGGAGGTCAGAAGATTAATTAATGGCCAGAGTCTTCACTATTTTAATCCCGCACATAAGTTTCTGAAGCTGCATGAAATCACCAAATAGTAAGCAGAAAATTATGTGAAAAGCATCATGGTACTGAAGGGATTAAGATGAGACGCTGGAATAGTAATCTGGACACTGAAAAACGCAAGACAATAGACGAAGATCTGTATAGAAGGTAATGGGTGAAGGATGTATGTATACCTTATTTCAGAGACTAAACAGCACAGGACGTGTGATAGTGAAGGTGTTATTCGTCTGTCTGTATGGAAAGTGATGTTGTTGTTTTTAGAGATTATACAGAAATACAGAAGACACGTGATATTAGAGAAAATGTTATACGTTCACCTGTATGAAAAATAGTGGCGACATCTACTGTTCACACATTCAAACAAGTTGGAGGAGGAGTAGGTGACTTCCCTGCACTTGTGTTTCCCTTCACCTCCTCCTCCTCCTCCTCCTCCTCCTCCTCCTCCTGGTGACATCTACGTTATATAAGAGATCATACATAGAAACTCATGACTTATTGTTTTTTTATGCAAGGGGGAAGCCAGCCTACAACAATAAAACTAATAAAGAAAAAAAAAAACGCTCGCTTGATTGTCAGTTCCCTTAAAGTTCAAATAGAGTTAGCCAAAATTCTGGGACAAATGTCTTGAAACTGCTTTTGAAAGATCGATGCGTATTAAGACATTTGTTCATTAATTTTGGTTAACTCTTTACTTTTTTTAGGGAACCAGTACTGAAGTGGGCCTTTTTTTTAATATTTTGTTCCCCTTGGCTGGTTTCTCTACTGCATAGAAAAAAAAAAGATATTTGTATTGAGAGCAGTCCCTACCTGCTTCTGTCTTTCCAGCTTTCTATGACTTGACTTCATTTAAGAGGAAGGTTTCAAGACATTTATCCCTTATTTTGTGGGGAGCTAACTCTCTCGGGCCTGTAAGGGGGACTGGCAACTTAGTGAGTCTTATTTCTCTCGTTTCATGTTACCCTTGGCCAGCTTTCCACTCTTACATTAAAAAAAAAAAAAGAAGACGTCATTCCAGTCTATACATGTTTTGTTTTGTTTTTGTGTAAGAAATGCATGTATTGAAAAGCTACGAGACTATACATAAAGACTCAAGACATATGAAGCATTTTTGTTGATTTATGCGTATATCTGTATGGAAAGAAGTCTGCATTATTTGACACTCTACATGTTGGAATTGTTTGGGTTTTGTGTATGAAAATCATGAACCTAAAACAACAAAGGCAAAGTGGAAAGATAGATGTAATTGTATGGAAATTAATCTATATCATTTGGCACTACATGTTAGAATTATTTGGGTTTCGTGTAAGAAA
>NC_059273.1:19438463-19445963 GCF_017591435.1 Portunus trituberculatus
GAGGAGGAGGAGGAGGAGGAGAAAAATCTGATGAAGTGATGAGAAAAGGTGATAAACAATAGAGAGAGAGAGAGAGAGAGAGAGAGAGAGAGAGAGATGAGAATAAGGGGAGAGGGAGAAAATGTAACTACAGATTCGGAGGGGAGAGTAAATAAACGAGAGAGAGAGAGAGAGAGAGAGAGAGAGAGAGAGAGAGAGAGAGAGAGAGAGAGAGAGAGGGTAGAAATGAGGGGAACTCTGATAGGTGTCGTTAAAATAAAATGCCATCACTGTTGTCTTGAGGGAGAGAGAGAGAGAGGAGAGGTGAGGGGAGAGAGAGAGAGAGGGAGAGGTGAGGGGAAGGAGTGCCTACGTGTTGTATTCACCTGATGACGGGTTATTAGCGAGGAAGGGCCGATGATGGCGTTGATGGGAAGGTGAGAGGAGAGAGAGAGAGGGAGAAAGAGGAAAGGTGAGAGGGGGGGAGGGAAGGGAATGGGAAGGGTGAGGTGTGTTATCTCGGAAAGGAAGGAGGAAGGAGAAGAGAATGATGTTGAGTAGAGGTGTGAAAGTAAAGGAAAGGAGGGAGAGAGGGAGGGAAGTAGGGAGAGAGAGTGTCAGGTCTTGGAGGGAGGGAGGGAGGGTGTTAGGAGGTGTGAGTGAAGGCAGTGATTGGCTGTGTGTAAGGAGGAGGCGCAGGAGGAGTAAGTGTCGTTTGGGAGGGGAAATGAGTAGCGAAGTGCGTGGAGGGGAGAAGGGCATGGCAAGCAGGGCGACACACACCACCCTACCCCTCACCCTTCACCCCCGCGCCATCCCCACCCCTGCTGAGCATCTTGTTTGGCGCCGCAGTGTTGGTGTGCTAGCGAGGTGCTGCGGGCGGCGGTCGCGTGTTGCGGTGCGTGGCGCCAGGAGCGTGTGTGCTGCGAGAAGGTGCTGCGGCGGTCGTCATGTGAGGCAGCGAGATGCCGGCGCCCACACCCTAGGCTGCCACTCCTCGGCGGGTGCTGGGGTACGAGTGAACCCCGGCGGCCGGTGGTGATCACAGGGACGCCCCGGGTGTCAGCTGGGTAGGGCCGAGGCAAGGCGCGGGCCCCTGTCGCCCCGTGCAGCCCCCTCCACTCATCCACCATGGGGGGGGTGGGCGGCTGCTCCCCTCTACCCCTGCTACTGGCCCCTGCTGGGTGCTACTGCTGCTCCTGCTGCTGCCGCTGTCCCTGCCAGGCCCTGTAGCTGTGCCAGCCATGTCAATCAGGGTAAGAGCAATTAGCGTAAACTGACTCATTACCACATAAAGACCATCCCTGTCCCCTCCTTCCATCCCGCCCGCATGCCGCCCTCCCGCCCTCGTCAGCAGCTGAGTCACGGCGCCGCGGGTGTCGCAGCCTCCTGCATGCCGCGTCTCCCTCTGCGTCCCTCCGTCGTTAGCAGTTTGTTCACAGTGTTTGGCCGTGTAATTATTCCACCTGCATATAAAGCATACAAGGGCCACTGTGGTGATGTGCGGCGCCTGTCAACGCTGCACGGGCCGTCGCGGGAGGGGAAGGAGACGAGGGGAGGGGCGAGGGAAGGACAAACAGCATAGAAGGAGGAAGGAGTGAAGCGTGCTGGATAACACGACCACCTGCTGCTTCACCCCCGTCCCCGCGGCTCACCCCTCACCCCTGCCATCACCACTCACCGCCACCACCGCACGGGAAGGGGAATGAACCAGGACGTGGCGTGGAAGTGTAGGTGAATAATGTATAACTCACTATTTCCAGCAGCAACAGAGTCAGTGATAATGACGATGTTAATGATGATGATGGTGATAAATGAGTGCAATTATATTATCAGACATTCCAGCGTGCACGAGTCTGTCTGTTTGTGTGTCCTGCTGGCGCGGCGGTTATCTTGCACCACCCGGATCTGAGGAAGGCAGGAGCACGATGCCTTTGCCTCTTGGTTCAAAGCTGGTCTCGTTTCGGTCTGGTGTGCACGAATTGTCTCAACATTTAACTCCCATGGAACCCTCAACATTTATATAGAAGGTGCACTCATATACTTTCATACTTCATCACGAATTTTGCTTCCCTTGTAGTGTCGTGAAAGATGCAAAACTGGTAGACAATCAAACACTTCACTATAACATTCAACCAATAATGGAAGCCTCAACACTTATATAGAAGGTACTGTAGATTCATATACTTTCATACTTCATCACGAATTTTGCTTCCCTTGTAGTGTCGTGAAAAATACAAAACTATTAGACGACTCAAACACTTGGAACCATGGAAGCCTCAACACTTTCATACAAGATACACACATACACTTTTATACTTCAACACGAATTTTGCATCCCTTGTAGTGTATATTGGAAGATACAGAACTGGTAGACGACTCAAACACTTCACTATAACATGTAACCACCCGTGAAAGCTTCAATTACATACATAGAAGATACACTCATACACTTACACTTCTATAACATTTATTTTGACATTGTAGAGACGAGAAAGATACATTTAAACACTTCATTATAACATTTAACCACCCTTGGAAGCTTCAGTTACATGCATAGAAGATACACTCATACACTTAACCCATTCAATACTGGGACCCATATTTACGATGAGTTTTGGGTATGATTGAACGATTTTATATAGATTAGGAAGTGTCTATGAAGGTCAGAAGATTAATACCCGCAGTCTTCACTATTTCACTCCTACATAAGCATCTGAAACTGTAAAATCACCAAATAGTAAGAAGAATAAATATGAAAACACGTCATGATACTGAAGAGAGATTAAACACTTCTATTTTGCTTACCATGTACTGTCGTGAGAGAAACAAAACAGCTGGACGATTTAAACTGTCAAACGCTTCATTACATTTGTCGTATGGTTTACTCCGTCTCACCTTTGACTCAATTCCAGTGCAGAGGTTGCCAGGTAGAGACTGTACATGTACCGGTGAATCATGGCAATGCTCTCCTGTCTAGGCAAAGCAGTCAGTCGCCGCTGTTATTCTGTTAGCGTTCCTCCAGTCTTTCCTGTTCTATTTGTTCATTATGTTTATACTATCGGGAAAACACTTAACCCCTTTAGTACCATGCCGCGTTTCTATATTCATTCTGATTTGTATTTGGTGGTTTTATACAGCTTCAGAAACTCATGTGGGGGATTAAAATAGTGAAGACTGCGTCCATTAATCTTCTGACCTCAATAGACCCCTTCCTAATGTCAATAAAATCGTGTAATCACACATAAAACTCAAGGTAGAAATGCGTCCCAGTACTGAAGGGGTTAAATCGTATAAAAAGTGCGTGAAAAGAACCAGAAAAACACGAACCATACTTAATCACCATAGACACCATACATGCACACCATACCTCCACTACTGTACCATGATTTCCAGTGGGCCATTTTTTTTCTAATAGTTTTTTTTTTTTTTCCCTAGATAGTTCTCCCTCTTACATAAAAAAAAAAAAAAAATACTTACCTTACATTCACTACTCATACATCATACTCACTTGTCATACACTCACCATACACTCACCATACTATACACATACTCACCAAATTTGTAATACATTCTTCCAACCCAGACTGTGATCATTCTTGTGTGTGTGTGTGTGTGTGTGTGTGTTTTGTATGATACGTGTGTGTGTGTGTATGTATGTATGTGCTATTTATGATACGTGTGTGTGTGTATGTATGTGCTATGTATTATAAGTGTGTGTGTGTGTGTGTGTATATGTGTTCTGTATGATGCGTAAGAATGAATAAAACAGATAAATGAATGAATGAAAGTCGGCGAGGGGAGCAAGAAGTAACAAAGGAACAGAATTGAAAGGTAAAACAGGAAAAAGGAAGAATGAAGCGAGGGGAAAAAAAAAACAAGAGGGAAAAAAAACAAGAGGGGGAAAAAAACAAGAATGAAACCAGAGAAGATAAAAGGAGAGAAAGCAAGAAACGGAAGAAAAAAAAAAAACACAATGTACACGAAAACATCGACAAAAGAGAGACAAGAGAGACAAGGAAAAAAAACTAAAGGAAAAAAAAAGAAGGAAAAAGGAAACGAGATGAGGAAAAAAAAATAAAGAAATGGTAAAAAAGTAAAAAGAAAGGAGAGAATAAGAGCAAAATAATGATGAAGAAGGAAATAAGAATAAATATAAAGATAGCAATAAATAAGAACAACGAAAAAAAAAAAAACTGAAAAGGAAACGAAAAGGTGGAAAAAGAGAAAAGAGGAATAAGAAGTTAGAATGATAATAAAAATAGTAATAATAACAATAAAAATAATAATAATAATAATAATAAGAGGAAGAAGAAGAAGAAGAAAGACAGCATAAAGGAATAATAGATAAACAAATAAATGAAAGGCAGAGGAGAGAAAGAAATACAAGAATAAACATCAAAACCAAGATAGAAAAAAATATAAAAAAATATGGAAGAAAACAAGAATAATACAAATAAGCTGATATCAATTAAGTAAAGGAGTGAGGGGGGGGAGGCGGGGACACACTCTCTCTCTCTCTCTCTCTCTCTCTCTCTCTCTCTCTCTCTCTCTCTCTCTCTCTCTCTCTCTCTCTCTCTCTCTCTCTCTCTCTCTCTCTCAAGCAAGAGAAATATTTTATGCATCTTGCTTCTTATGTCTTCAAGAGGAGGAGGAGGATCTTGGAGGAAGAGGAGGAGGAGGAGGAGGAGGAAGGAGGAGTAAAGAGGAGGAGGAGGAGGAGGAGGAGGAGAAACGAAACCACCTGCTGCAGAAATAGGCAGAAACACGAGAGAGAGAGAGAGAGAGAGAGAGAGAGAGAGAGAGAGAGAGAGAGAGAGAGAGAGAGAGAGAGAGAGAGAGAGAGAGAGAGAGAGAGAGAGAGAGAGAGAGAGAGAGAGAGAGAGAGAGAGAGAGAGAGAGAGAGAGAGAGAGAGAGAGAGACCCCCAAACACACACACACACTACTCAACCTATTACCACCATAACACTTCCCATCACATCCCCTTACCACATCTCCACTCACCTTCCATTCTCCTTTCCATCCACCTCCTCCCATCCCATCCCATCCCATCCCATCCCTCTCCTTCCATCCACCCTCCTCCCCCCTCCTCCACCACTTCCACAACTTCACTGGAGCAGCAAATGGGTGAAGCTGGTTAAGTTAGTGCCTTCTAATCACCTGGTGGGACGTTCGCTCGTTCGGTGCCAGAGTGTCTTATGTCCCTACTTTGAAACCCTTTGCTCATTCACCATCACTGCTTTCCAAAGGCTCTAGTTGAAGATTCCGTGTTTTTAAGGGTATTTTTATGGTTCTGGTGATGGACTGGCAAGGTATCTAGTTTATCATAAGGAGGAACTGTCTTGAAAACCGTGCTAGTTGTTTCTGTGGTCTTGGGAAATTGTCGTGGTGAGATAGTGAGGTGTTTCTGAGTATGGCAGTCATGTAGTGTGTGGCTCCTGAAGGCGGGGTGCGTCTACGTAGCGGTGGTGGTGGTGGTGTAACAAGGCTTTAGTTTTTTTTTTTTTTATTTATACCATGTAGGCTTTTCACGGGAATTTATGGGCTAAAGGGGATACTTTTTGTGGGACCTCCTATCTCAAAGCCCACCCGCTAGGAAACCGTTGTCCCGAGTGAGGAACCCCAACCTACACTCGGACCGTGGACAGGATTCGAACCCGTGCGTTTGGAGACACCTCAGACCCCCAAAGCACGCATGGTTCCACTGTACCACGGCGGCTCCCTGAGATGTTTAGTGGTTTGGTGGTTGTGATGAGGGTGATGAGTGTGTCAGTGTTGTTTTGAAAGATTAGCAGTGGTTTTAGTTAAGAATTAGTAGTTGTTCTGGTAGTAGTGGTAGTAGTAGTAGTAGTAGTAGTAGTAGTAGTAGTAGTAGTATTTTTTTCTCTCTCGTTTATGTTGGTTTGAAAGGTTAAGCGTGGTTTAGTTAAGGATTGTTAGAAGTAGTAGTAGTAATAGTAGTCTCTCTCTCTCTCTCTCTCTCTCTCTCTCTCTCTCTCTCTCTCTCTCTCTCTCTCTCTCTCTCTCTCTCTCTCTCTTCCTTAGCACAATTTTCAAACCCCCAAAAATTAGTAATGTACGTGTTGCCTTTTTGCCAAAGACATCACAACGACACAAGGCAATAAGCAGCACCAGAAGCAATAAGCGAAATCTTTATAAGCATCTACGATAAAGTTAGCGGCGAAAAAGAATACATTTAGCAATTCATTTTCTGTTTGAATATTGGACATGGGTGTAGAAGGAGTAAAGATGTTCTCAGAGGGGTTGGTAGTTAGGGAAAGGTGTATCAAGTGGCAGTGAAAGAGGTAAGGTCATTTAGTATCAAGAAAGGCCGCCGTGGTACAGTCCGAGGGGTCTCCAAGCGCACAGGTTCGAATCTTGTCCACGGTCAGAGTGTAGGTTGGGCTTCCTCACTCGGGGCAATGGTTTCCTATTCGGTGGGCTTTGAGATAGGAGGTACCCAAAAAGTATCCCCTTTACAAATAAAATATAGATAATAAGAGCACCAGGTGAGCTTGTTGGAGAGTGAGATCAGGTGTACAAACGTTTGATAAAGCAATCCAATACGCTTCTAGTGAGAAAATAAGTAAAAAATTAAGAGATGAGAGGTGAAAACGTTTAGGCATACGATCTAAAAGGCTTCTAATGATCAAAATAGCTTGAACAAAAGGAAAAGATGAGATTGAAGAATACAACCTATGATGCTTCTAATGATGGAATAAGAAAAATAGAAAATAAAGTTGAACACGCAAAAAAGTTAAGATTAGAAGAAAAAACGTTTAAGCATATAATCCAAGGTGTCTTTTTTTATTATTTATACCATGTGGGCTTTTCACGGGAATTCATGAGCTAAAGGGGATACTTTTTTGTGGTACCTCCTATCTCAAAGCCCACCCGCTAGGAAACCATTGCCCCGAGTGAGGAAGCCCAACCTAAACTCGGACCGTGGACAGGATTCGAACCCGTGCGCTTGGAGACCCTCGGACCCAAAAACTTTAATAGTAAGAAATAAAATTGAGCCAAAAGGATGAGATTGAAGAATGCAACTCTAATCCTTCAAATGATAAAAGAGAAAGAGAAAAAACACACAGACCCAAATGAAAAGAAATAAAGAGATGAAAACGTTTAAAAATACAATCTAAGAAGCGTCTAATGACAAGAAAAAATGAGCAAAAAAGATGAGACTGAAGAATGCAACCTGATCCTTCAAATAATAAAAGAGAAAGAGAAAAAAAACACAGAACCAAATGAAAAGAAATAAAGAGATAAAAACGTTTAAAAACACAGTCTAAGAAGCGTCTAATGATAAAAAAAAAGAGATTAATAAAAGAGAAAGAGATAGAACAAAAAATTACTACATTTCAAATTTTAAGCTTAAGGGAGGAAGGGATCTGGCAACGATGAGGGAAGCAGAAAAGAAGAGGAGAGAAAAGGAAGAAGAAGGAGAGGAGAGGAAAAGCAACAAGACCAGCAGAAAGATGGGGGATTATCCTTTACCTTTGTGGGGGGGGAGAGAGTAA
>NC_059273.1:19448463-19453463 GCF_017591435.1 Portunus trituberculatus
AAGGAAGGAGGGAGAGAGGGAAGAGAGAGAGAGAATGGAATGAAGGAAAAAAAAGCAAGGAAGGAAGGAAGAAGGGAAGGAAGAAATCAGAGTAAGGAAAAAGAAAGAGGGAAGGTAAGCATTACTGAAGCGAAGAACGGGAAGATGGAAGGAAAAAAATATAAGAAGAAAAAAAAAGGAGATAAGGAGGGAGGGAAGAAACAAAGAAACTAGAAAAGGACACAGAAAATGGATGTAAGAAAGGAAAAGAAAGGAGTAAAGGAGGAGGAGAAGAGGGAGAGTTATGATGCAAAGAGAAAGTGAGAACGGAGGAGAGAAGATGGATCGGTTGAAGAAGATAAGATAAGAAGGAAGGAAGGAATAGGAGGAGAGAGAGAGAAGGGAAGTAAGGAAGAGAGGATGGATGGATGAAAGAAAGGAGAAAAGATGAATAAGAAAGGAAGAATGAGAAGGAATGAAAGGAAAAGAAAAATAATAAAAAAAGCAGGAAGAAATAGCAGTTGGATGAAAGGAAGAACGAAAAGGAATAAGGAAGAAAAAGAAAATGATTAGGAAAACGAAATATGGGAAGGAATGAAGGAAAAAAAGAAAAATAATCAAAGAAAGCAGGAAGAAATAGTAGATAGATGAAAGGAAGACGGAGGAGGAGTAAGGAAGACAGTTGGGAGGAGTGAGGAGTGAAGATCAAAACACTCGTTAATAAGACGCACTACAGACTGTCTCCAACAATACACAGTGCAAATACAGAGTGACGTATCTTTGTATTTGGAATCACTTTAGTTGGGCCACCTCGCCGATGAGAAACAACATGCATTACTGTACTCTCGCCGGCAGACCTCTTGTGCACTCTTTTTCATTCCACTACTGCTACTACACCTACTACTATTACTGCTACTACTATTACTGCTACTTCTACTACTACTACGGCTGCTGCTGCTACTACTACTACTATTACTACTACTACGGCTGCTGCTGCTACTACTACTACTACTACTACTACTACTACTACTACTACTACTACTACTACTACTACTACTACTACTACTACTACTACTACTACTACTACTACTACTACTACCACTCCTTCTTTTCCTCCTCCTCCTTCTCCTCCTCCTTCTCCTTCTTCTTCTTCTCCTCTTTCTTCTCCTCCTCCTCCTCTTCCTCTTCAGTCTTAATCCTTTAAATGCTAGGTAACTTTCTTACCCATGATCTCCTTCAGCTTTTAGTACTACAAACTCTTAAATTCTCCCTTAGTAGAGAAAAATGCAAATTTAACCACCTATTCACTCTTTTTATGTGTCAAGGCGATTTTTTATTGATCTATTTTTCCCCGGTGAACTGTGAATGTTAAACAGGAATTGACCTTAACAGTGAGAGGGTTAAAAATCTCCAGTCTCTTTTATGAAACATCTTATTACGTCTACCTGTCATCTCTATCCATACAGTTATTCAATCTTCTATGCCTCCCTTTATGAGTGGCTGAGGTTGTTCCAGTCCTTTACCACTCTACTTAACTCCTTCAGTACTGGGACGCATTTTTACCTTGAGTTTTGGGTGTGTTTAGACGATTTTGTTCACATTAGGAAGGGTCTTTGAGGGTCGGAAGATTAGTGGCCAGAGTTCTCACTATTCTAATCCCCATGTATATTTCTGAGGCTGTATAAAATCGCTATATAGTAAGCAGAATAGATATGAAAACGTGTCCTGGTACTGAAGGGATTAAGAAGATACCTCATCTACTAACAGTGTCCTTATGAAACCTGATATATGATGCAGTCGTCGATCAGATAACTTAAAGGTGTATTTTGAAAGGTTTCCATGGTTTATTTAGTTGGTAGACAGAGGCGAGTGCGTTGTGAGTACAGGAATTGCCATTTGTATACCCTGATGTCTCCTATACGATGACTCCTATACCAGACAAGGAGTCCCCTTTTCCTTTGCACTTTTTAATGGACCGGCATCTCAGTGGGCCTTTTTTTTTTATCACATTTTTGTTGCCCTTGGTCGGTTGTCCCTCTTACATAACAAAAATAAATTAGAAAAAAAACCTTCCCTTGTTCTCTTGTGTCCTCATTTTGACAACTTTTATCTTTTCAGTCCCAGGGCGCGTCTTCATATTCATTCTGTTTACTATTTGGTAATTTTAAACAGCTTCAGGAACATACGTTAGATTAAGAATAGTGAAGACTCTGGCCATTAATCTTTTGACCTTCATAGACCCTTCCTAATGCAAATGAAATCGTCTAGTCACTCCCAAATATCAAGGTAAAAAATGTGTCTCAGTATTGAAGGGGTTAAACAGACTGTAGTGTAGGCTGTTAGTTTTCAAGGGAGCTTTTGTAATTCCAGTGATGGCTTGATAAGAATTCAACATTATTAGTGGGGAAATATGTCCAGAAATAATAAAATAAGTTAAACAAATGACAACTTGAAACAGGAGGTAGTTGGAAGATGTTCGGATTTCCTAGACAGTGTTCATGATTCTAACGATGGTTTGATAAAATTTCTATATCATTAGTGGCGAAATATATCACCTGAGTAGTCTAGAAAATAATGAAATAAATGAAATAAATGATAACTTTAGACAGACTGTAGTGGAAGATGTTCGGATTTCCAAGACAGTGTTCATGTTTCTAACGATGGTGTGGTAAGAACTCAGCATTATTAGTGGGGACAACACACTAGTCAACCGAGAAAAACCTTTGAAAATTACGAGAGAACTGCAGTAAAAGACATTGGAATTTTTCAAGCAAGGTTTTCGTGACTGCAATAGTTTAACCCCTTCAGTACTGGGACGGATTTTTACCTTGATTTTTGGGTACGATTAGACGATTTTATATGCATTAGGAAGGATCTATGGAGGTCAAAAGATTAATGTCCAGAGTCTTCACTATTCTAATCTCAATATATGTTTCTGAAATTGCATACAATTGGCAAATAGTAACCAGAATGAATATGAAAACGCGTCCTGGTACTGAAGAGATTAACGAGAACTTTGCATTACTACACAAAAAGAAAAAAAAAAAAAAAAAAAGAAAAAGCAAGACAAAAGGGAAAAAAAAACGTTCTAATCACCACAATAACATGAAAATAACAAACGAAAGAAAGCAAGAACACAAAAACACAAGTAATATCGAGGCAGGTTTTACGATTCCAATGATAATGAAAAATGAATATACAAACAAAATTAAATAAAAAAAGTACATAGCAATAAAAATACAAAAACGCTCCAATTTATGCTAAGACTATATCCTCCAGCGAACCGAAAACTCCTTCATCATTAGAAAACACCAAAATTAAAAGGTTTTAGAATAGATTAAGTGTCAGCAATACGTCAACAAGGAGCTTTACGAGATTACATATATTTATACACAAGGATGGTGGAAAAAAAAAAAAAAAAAATCAGGCAGACATTTTTATATAGAGACTTACACACACCCTATATACTTCACACTCCATTACCACTGACAGTCAAAAAGAAAAAAAAAGTAACATAACAAAAAAAAAAAACTAACATTGAGGCAGTTTTCACGATTCCAATGATAGCTAAAACGAAAAAGAATATAGAAACAACAAAAGAACGGCTTGGCTACTTAACATCCCAGAAAACAGAGCTAAGCAGGCCAGACAATGAGAGACGCGAGGAGACAGAGAGAGACAGTGACGGCAGAGGAGAGGAGAGAAGAGAGGTGGTGTTACGTATCACTGTTCCTCTGATTACTTGCATTTTGTCGCTTCAGTGTAAATACGAGCAAACTTTCTCCTTCCCCTTTGATGTAGATAGTGAGGGAAAGTGAATAGATGAAGGGCTGAATAAATGAGAGAGAGAGAGAGAGAGAGAGAGAGAGAGAGAGAGATTAAAGATTAAAGCATTCTTTCCTGGCTGTCATTCTGTCTGATACTGTCTACTGGGAGAACATCACCCACTCTCTCTCTCTCTCTCTCTCTCTCTCTCCTCTCACTTTCCCTCTTCCTTCTTACCACTTCTCCCGTTTCCTTCTCCGTATCTCCTTCACCTTTTTTATTACAAGTCTCCTCCTCGCGTCCTCTTTCCTCTCTTTCACTTCCCTTTCTCTCCTCTCTTTCTTCTCCTTTCTTTCTTCCTATCCTCTTCACCTTTCATCTCTTTTCTCAGATCCTCACCCTCCCTTTTGTGTTTCCTCTTTCCCCTTATCTTCTCTCCTTCTCTTCTTCTCTCCCTCTCCCTCTCCCTCTCCCTCTCCCCTTCCATAGACTCTGCCTGGGATGGAAAGTGAAGCGTTTTGATTGGAAAGTGACTCAAAAGGAGACTTGATTTTGAAATGGATAATAAAAGATATTTGGGAGAGAGAGAGAGAGAGAGAGAGAGAGAGAGAGAGAGAGAGAGAGAGAGAGAGAGAGAGAGGAGGGTGAATAAATAAAAAAAAAGGAGACGAGGAGGAGGGAGTGAGGAGAGAGATAAAGTAAGAGAGAGAGAGAGAGAGAGAGAGAGAGACGAAACCAAGCACTGAAATAAGAAAAAAAAAGAAAAATTGAAAAATGAAAAATAAACAAAACACGATACTAAAAAAAAAACAAAAGACAAGAGAGAGAGAGAGAGAGAGAGAGAGTATATAGTGAGAAGATCCATTAACTTTAAAAAATGAGAGTTAAAAAGACTTAATTAATCTTAAGATGCTTTAACAACCAACATATCCCATTACTGTGTGTGTGTGTGTGTGTGTGTGTGTGTGTGTGTGTGTGTGTGTGTGTGTGTGTGTGTGTGAGTGTGTGCAGCTAGAATGAGTGAGGAAGACCATGCAAGTAAGAGGATAATTATAGACGCCATAAAAGGAGGTTTACACAGAGTTTATAGGGTGGAAAGGACACTCTTCCTCCTCCTCCTCCTCCTCCTCCTCCTCCTCCTCCTCCTCCTCCTCCTCCTCCTCCTCCTCCTCCTCCTCCTCCTCCTGCTCTTGTCTCGACCGTCTCCTTTCTCAAATACCGACATCTAATCATCTCTTCCTCTCATTCTCTTCCTC